>NW_024720028.1:0-32500 GCF_018991925.1 Homarus americanus
CTACTACTACTACTCCCCGACTACTACTCCTACTCCTACTACTCTTACATTAACACGAAAGTCAATCAATATAACAGTATCATGAACTCCGTATAAATTAAACGTAAATTAATATCATTGAGTCAGTAAAGTTTCTGCACAAAGGTACATAAAGATGGTTAGCGAATTTCTTGATATACACACATACAAAATATTAAATGACGGTGTGTGTGTGTGTGTGTGTGTGTGTGTGTGTGTGTGTGTGTGTGTGTGTGTGTGTGTGTGTGTGTGTGTGTGTGCGTGTGTGTGCGTCCTTTCGTACAGTACTCAAAAACAGGTAATACCGAATAATTCAATATCAAGCACTAAGGCCCTAAATCACTAAGGTACCGATGGGGTTAAATACCGTACATTTATATTAATTTACAGGTTAATGAAACACCTGTAGGTTAACGCCACCATCTTCTGTACTATATTATGAGCAAAACAAAACATCATATATATATATCTGATTTAACAAACATACAGGGCCCAGTAAAGCCTTAATGAGATTACCTGTACTTAAAATTATATTACTAAACTCTTAAAGCAACACACACACACACACACACACACACACACACACACACACACACACACACACACACAACACCCCAGTGTAGGTAAACCCATTGGCGTTAAACCATCACTCATACACTAGTCTCTGTAAACTTAAGAGAAAAACACTCCATAGATATATAACACCCGGAGACACACTTGGAGTCATTCTGGACAAGCGAGACACTTTTCGCGAGATAGGAAATAGTGAGGTATTTCCTGCTATCAGTTCACCTCACAGCTGCTGGAGTATTGGTTGGAGAATCAGAGAGACGTGGTGGAGGATGAGGGTGGTGGAAAGACGTGTGTGGGGATGTTTTGACTTGATGGTGAGGTGGAGGATGAGTGAGGGAGGTGGAGGATGAGGTGGAGGATGAGTGAGGGAAGTGGAGGATGAGGTGGAGGATGGTGAGGGAAGTGGAGGATGAGAGTGAGGGGAAGTGGAGGGTGAGGTGGAGGATGAGTGAGGGAAGTGGAGGATGAGGTGGAGGATGAGTGGGGAGTGGAGGATGAGGTGGAGGATGAGTGGGGAAGTGGAAGAGATGAGGTGGAGGATGAGTGAGGAAAGTGGAGGATGAGGTGGAGGATGAGTGAGGAAGTGGAGGATGAGGTGGAGGATGAGTGAGGGGAAGTGGAGGATGAGTGAGGGAAGTGGAGGATGAGGTGGAAGATGAGTGAGGGAAGTGGAGGATGAGAATGAGGAAGTGGAGGATGAGTGAGAGTGGAGGATGAGGTGGAAGATGAGTGAGGAAGTGGAGGATGAGAGTGAGGGAAGTGGAGGGTGAGGTGGAGGACAGTGAGGAAAGTGGAGGATGAGTGAGAGTGGAGGATGGTGGAGGATGAGTGAGGGAAGTGGAGGATGAGAGTGAGGGAAGTGGAGGGTAAGGTGGAGGAGTGGTAGGGAAGTGGAGGATGAGGTGGAGGATGAAACGGAAAAATAGACATATAATTATTTATTTCTAATTATTATTCACCATTTAGTAAACAGCATCAAAAACAATGCTCACCTTATACTCATCCACTCAGTGACCTTTGACTGACCCAAAAATAATGCACCTCTGCCAATTAAGAAGGACTGACCCTGTATACCTTAATGACATCTCATGACTTACAATCATAAGTAACAGGAATTTCCTCTGATACACACAGCTACAAATAACCCGGCGCCCCTTGCACTACCCAGGCAGGTGAGCAGAAAGCATATGTATCCATTTACACCAAGACTAGAAACTGCCACGTTAAAATTGCATAACTTCCAAAAGTTACCAGAGTGTGTAGATGGACCTTGCACTCCTGTGAGAATATCTGATCAATCATGAATAGAATAACATACAACACTCTCGCTGGTTGATAAAATGCTATCATAACTAAACAAGGCAAATGAACTCTAACAAGATGACGCTAACATCTCTCATCACTAAGGCATATGACATGAGCGACACGGACACCTGCATTACCTTCTGACGGTCCGGAGGAAATGGATTCATGCAATGTAGTGAGATACCAGAAAAAGTCAGATCTCCTTCACGCCCGTCTTATTAGCTCCTCACCCGTCCTATATTCTTTTTACCGCATGGCCACACCCACAACCATCTACCCCACAACTATCCACACAATCACCTATCCCACACCACAACTCTTCCATCAAAACATTTAATGATAAAACGTAACAGAAGAGATATTTCACATATTAGTCTCGTGTCAGACCAGGGCGGCAGCTATGACCGGGTGACCTGGCCCGTCTGCTCCAGTTGCTGCCAATAAAGGTCGCAATTAGTTTGGAAGTCAGTTTAAAGACAAATTCAGTCAATAATAATTTTTAGTTCGACAGTTTAAAGCCTCAGGTTGAAGGAGGTTTAAAGATAGTGTAAGTGTTCCGAATTTGTGTTTAGATAGTTTGGTAAGAGAGGAGATCCATGGCATAGTGTTACCCGTTGGCGTATTGTACAGTAGCTAAAACAACTATCTGTGCATACTTTGTGGAAACAATATGAGACCATGGACGATAAATTTGGGTATATGAACGCTGTCACTAGTCACATGTAAAATTTCAGACATATAGACCCCCACCTGCACAGGTAGTTGTTTTAGCTACTGTGCATCTATCGTTTGCTGTGCTGTTGGGTCACACAGGGAAAATAACGACGATGTTTTCCGAGAATCATAACATAAATGACACCTTGTACCGGCCGCAAAAGGTAAACTCATCCAACTCCTCCGGACGCTCAGTTTAACGAGTTTAAATGGATCAACTAAGGTCAGGTCAGGTCACGTCATATTGGGTCACGTTTGGTTCGATTATGTACAATTAGGTAATACTTAGTGTCAGTAGATTTTATTTCCATTATAATGAACAGTTAGATGGGGATTTTGTTAACTCAAGTTACTATATTAATTATGATTGGAGTTAAGTTGAATTTGATGAGGAAAGCGAGCATTGGTTACGTGAAACTATGAGGAAAGCGGCATGGTTACGTGAAACTATGAGGAAAGCGAGCATTGGTTACGTGAAACTATGAGGAAGCGAGCATTGGTTACGTGAAACTATGAGAAAGCAAGCATTGGTTACGTGAAACTGTGAGGAAAGCGAGCATTGGTTACGTGAAACTATGAGGAAAGCGGCATTGGTTACACGAAACTATGAGGAAAGCGAGCATTGGTTACGTGAAACTGTGAGGAAAGCGAACATTGGTTACGTGAAACTGTGAGGAAAGCGAGCATTGGTTACGTGAAACTATGAGGAAAGCGAGCATTGGTTACGTGATATGAGGAAAGCGAGCATTGGTTACATGAAACTATGAGGAAAGCGAGCATTGGTTACATGAAACTGTGAGGAAAGCGAGCATGGTTACGTGAAACTATGAGGAAAGCGAGCATTGGTTACGTGAAACTGTGAGGAAAGCGAGCATTGGTTACATGAAACTGTGAGGAAAGCGAGCATTGGTTACAAACTGTGAGGAAAGCGAGCATTGGTTATGAAACTGTGAGGAAAGAGAGGCATTGGTTACGTGAAACTGTGAGGAAAGCGAGCATTGGTTACGTGAAACTATGAGGAAAGCGAGCATTGGTTACGTGAAACTATGAGGAAAGCGAGCATTGGTTACGTGACACTATGAGAAAGCGAGCATTGGTTACGTGAAACTATGAGGAAAGCGAGCATTGGTTACGTGACACTATGAGGAAAGCGAGCATTGGTTACGTGACACTATGAAGAAAGCGAGCATTGGTTACGTGATACTATGAGGAAAAGGCATTGGTTACGTGACACTATGAGGAAAGCGAGCATTGGTTACGTGACACTATGAGGAAAGCGAGCATTGGTTACGTGAAACTGTAGGAAAGCGAGCATTGGTTACGTGACACTATGAGGAAAGCGAGCATTGGTTACGTGAAACTGTGAGGAAAGCGAGCATTGGTTACGTGACACTATGAGGAAAGCGAGCATTGGTTACGTGATACTATGAGGAAAGAGAGCATTGGTTACGTGAAACTATGAGGAAAGCGAGCATTGGTTACGTGACACTATGAGGAAAGCGAGCATTGGTTACGTGAAACTATGAGAAAAGCGAGCATTGGTTACGTGACACTATGAGGAAGCGAGCATGGTTACGTGACACTATGAGGAAAGCGAGCATTGGTTACGTGATACTATGAGGAAAGAGCATTGGTTACGTGAAACTGAGAGGAAGAGAGCATTGGTTACGTGAAACTGTGGAGAAAGCGAGCATTGGTTACGAAACTATGAGGAAAGCGAGCATTGGTTACGTGACACTATGAGGAAAGCGAGCATTGGGTACATGAAACTGTGAGGAAAGCGAGCATTGGTTACGTGAAACTATGAGGAAAGCGAGCATTGGATACGTGAAACTATGAGGAAAGCGAGCATTGGTTACACGAAACTATGAGGAAAGGAGCATTGGTTACGTGAAACTGTGAAAGCGAGCATTGGTTACGTAAAACTACCAGTTTGTGATCTAGTTAACGAGAGAAGTAATTAGATAAGAAAATGTTCATCTATTAAAAAACGCAATAGTAAAAGATATCTAGAAAGCATTACCATTAATTAAGAAAGTTTACGATCTCTGCGTATAAGAACCACCATATCATTACCATAATTACTGTAATTATCAATGGACAGATCAATTAATTCTTTAAAAATATTAATTAAATGAATCCACGAAAAGACATTTATATTACGACGAAAAACGATACAGGGATGTTTAAGTATAACACCACAAACCATTCAAACACCACACACCATATTCAAACACTACACACCATTCAAACACCACACACACCATCCAAACACCACACACTATCAAACACCTCCAAGGACTACACCACAGACCGAACATATATATAAATTCGTCCATCTAAAATATATACGCCGCCGTTTAGTGATATTTAAAAGTAAATTAAATGTGGGAGTATTAACGTAGACGAGACCCCGAAGGAAGAGACAAAGTGTTTTACTGGGGCAATTCTGGCGCCTGTCCCGTGTGTGACGTAAACAACAGTATGTGTGTTTACCCTGTCTTCAGATCCTGCTGTTTGTGTCACTGTCCCGCTGGATATTACCTAACACACACACACACACACGTTACAACTACTTTCTCGAGTCACTCTCCCAGTACGTAGCAAACTCTCCTCTCCCAGTACGTAACGCAAACTCTCACTCTCCCAGCACGTAACACAAACTCTCACTCAGTACGTAACACAAACTCTCACTTTCCCAGTACATGCACAAACTCTCACTCTCCCAGTACGTAACACAAACTCTCACTCTCCCAGTACGTAACACAAACTCTACAGTACGTAACACAAACTCTCCTCCCAGTACGTAACACAAACTCTCACTCTCCCAGTACGTAACACAAACTCTCCTCTCCCAGTACGTAACACAAACTCTCACTCTCCCTGTACGTAACACAAATACTCTCCTGTACGTAACACAAACTCTCACTCACCCAGTACATGTACAAACTCTCCCAGCAAGTAACACATACCTCTCTGTATTAATGCCCAGCCACACTATGCTCACCATACACCATAAATAAATAAACTTTGAAACATATGCATTTCTTACGAGTTCTCACTGGATGGCTCAGTTTAATTAATGCAACACCTTACTACTTCACACACACACACACAGTTCGCCTAAATCACAATCACCATCAATTACCTGATCACCAACCGATTAATCAATCAATCATTTCAGAGTAATTATTAAATTCATTACGTGGAACAATTCCGTGATTTCAAGCAAATATATTGACTGCCTGCATCCACCTCGTCCACCCCCAGGCAAGTCTAGACAGGGTAACGCAAGGGTTCCCCGCCTACCGCCAGATGTCACCAGACTGCAGAGAATTACGCTCGTCCACCCACATAACGTAAACTCTTTTATTTTAATATTTTTCTGTTTTGTTTTTACGATATAATAATAATAATCGTATTTTCTTGTATACTTCCTCATTATCTTCCCCGTATTGCATAATCTGTCCTATTTCCTGAAGGCCAGTTAACCCAGCTCGCCTCTCTCTCTCTCTCTCTCTCTCTCTCTCTCTCTCTCTCTCTCTCACACACACGCACAATTGCTGCTTCCTGGATCATCTGGGTTTAAAGATCCATCGTCACTAAATGCGAGGACTGGACACAGCTCAACAACATAACGAGGATATTTTTAATACTCCACTCTTCACCTCAGCACTCTCGCCAGTTCCAAATTCCTCCCAAGGTTTTCTCGGGGGTTTTCGAGTTTGTCATTCCTGGCATTATTTGGTCCACATTGATTGTGTTAGAGGACGACTGTTTCTATTTACAGTTTCTGCCGCCAGTGTAAATAAATAGCGGATTCTGTCGTAGTTATTCCAGTGCGACAGATACAATGTAATTAACCCGCGAGTATGTTGCTGTACTGACTGTAAACTTTGTCTTAATAATATCTGTATAGTTGACTAATCTCAAACACAATTTTAATCATTATCTTAGATGGTAAAAATATAGAGTACATGTTCTTCGTAAATAACAGTTGAATAATTAAACTGAGACAACAATCACCCCCCAAAAAAATATTTCCCTATATCGGTATTGAGGAAAAGTCTTGACTTATGACTTAATAAATCCAGACTTTTACCTCTCTAGTTCTTCCAGTTCCCAAGTTTTACATTTTCTCAGCTCTGCCAAGTCTTCAACAGCTCTTCATTCTCCGACAACTTCATCATTCACAAAGCTTTCATAATTTGGTACAACTTTACAAACCGAGAAAGCTTGTAAAAATAGGGGAGGGTGTCTTAGTGTGGATACAGCATAAACAGGATTAAGCCTTTGGTACACAGGAGGCAGTGTGGCCAGTGCAGTACCTAATCTGCAGCTGGGTCGACTATAGGCGCCTCACTCAGTGGCCGCCTTAAGTTTCACTTTTGACAATTCACTAAAACTTCACAATTTCACCGCTAACTAATAATTTACTTGTTAAAACTTCAAAATTATAAAATAAATAAAATTTAAATTTACCCAAACTTCATACTCAATAAACTCTGCAATTTGCTAGAACTTCACCATTAACTTGAAATTTACTATGCGATGAAGGTTCCAAAGGTACAAAAAACTTCACTGATCTTTCAAATATTTGCCGGGGCTTCACAATGTACTAAGAAACTTCCCAATTTGTCGAAACTTCACAATTTGCTGCAACTTCACCAATTACTGAAAAAAATATATCACCATACACAACTCCACAACTTGCCACAACTACAATAACTCCTCGATAAAAAAATAATATATTCGCTTATCTTTCCTTCAAAATTAAAATCTGCTTAGATTTAATTAATTACCAATGGCTAAATATGTAGGAAATTTCGTACATGAATCACATTTTTTACATTTCTCACCATCAAGGAAAGAAAGCAACTCATTTTCTCACCATCCAGGAAAAGGGGCAACTCATTTTCTCACCATCAAGAAAGAGCAACTCATTTTCTCACCATCAAGGAAAAGAAAGCAACTCATTTTCTCACCATCCAGGAAAAGAGAGCAACTCATTTTCTCACCATCAAGGAAAAACAACTCATTTTTCTCACCATCAAGGAAAGAAAGCAGCTAATTTTCTCACCATCCAGGTAAAGCAACCCATTTTCTCACCATCAGGAAAAAAGCAACTCGTTTTCTCACCATCCAGGAAAAGGCAACTCATTTCTCACCATCAAGGAAAAGCAACTCATTTTCTCACCATCAAGGAAAAGAAACTCATTTTCTCACCATCAAGGAAAAAAAGCAACTCATTTTCTCACCATCAAGGAAAAGATAGCAACTCATTTTCTCACCATCAAGGAAAAAGAGAGCAACTCATTTTCTCACCATCAAGGAAAAGAGAGCAACTCTTTTCTCACCATCCAGGTAAAGAGCGACAGATTCGGGTTAAACACTGCATCCCTCTCACCAGGTCGTCACCAAAATATTGTCATACGATACAGAGCTTCATTGTGGCGCCACTATATACTTGGTGAATATTTTCGGTGTATTATTATGTAAATTCAACCGTTCCGCAGGTTCCTCCTTTTAATGATGGTTCACTTTTATATTTTCTTCCTGAACAACCAACCACTCCTGTTACTGTGCAACATTTATGGCGATATTTTTTTGTTTATTGGTATTGTGTGTGTCGCGGGTGTGTGTACTTACACACACACACACACACATGGATTCCATAAACATGATCGTAAGATATTAGGAAGACTTAATTCGACAATAAACGCTCTGGTATATTTGCATACGGGTAAACCCTTAGAATTTTACAAGAGCCCAAAGTAACACAATATCCTTTTACCTGAATTTCCGTGCAGTGATCACTAGCTGCTTGTAATGAACACGCCAAGGTAAATACATTAACAAGAATCGATCGTGGGACACAATTATTGGAGCGAGTCGTTAACAAGTGCATCATTACAACAGCAGTGTACACCGGTAGGTAATAAGGCTCTGATACTAATAATTGTCCGACAGGTTTGTGTGGGTGTGCCAGTCAAGTTCAAGTACTCACCTACTAACGTTGGTTGCTGAAGAACCTTGCGATGGTGATCCCGAGCAAGGCACCGTAGCCAGTGTGGAGTCCGTGGTTGAGGATGTGCATGGCGGTGGCTACGAACACCACCACCCACCCCCAGCCGCCCTCGGGGTAGTAATGTTGCATGATGGTCGCCCTCGTGTCTCTCGTAGGTGGTTTACGGTTGTTACAGGGCGCACGATCATTGTTGGCCTCGGCCAGTATCTCGGACGGAAGGGGTTCTAACATGTCGGAAGACGCCCCGGAGACTCCAGAACCATGATCGCCTAGGACCACACAGCTCTCGTCCCCTCACCATCCACCCTGGGGGTCTAGGCGCCCCGTCCTCACCTGCTGGTCTCATCCGTCCATCAGTGTAAACAGGTAAGGACTGAGACCTAAGGAGGCGCTTTGTCGGGTGTAAGGGGCCTCTTTCTTGGTGTCGGGGACCTTCCACTTGGGGGCGGCACTTGGAGCCACGTCGGTGGTAGCACTGGAGGCCACATTAGAGGAACTGGAGGCCATATTGGAGGAACTAGGCTATATTGGTAGAACTAAAGGCCATATTGGGGGCCTGGCACTGTGGCATCGTGACACTGCAATTAACCAAACACCATCTCCATACACAAACACACACACTTCATCCCGACACAAACGTCATCATCTTCCTAAAAGAAACACTGGGTTGTTAACATCAATTTAGCCGCCACATGACGCCAACACAATAAGCAAAAAACAACTGAATTTCTTTAATAATTTATGACTAGCTTCACATCACACCACAAAGGCCATGACTATTTTCACCACAGAATGCACGACATGTAACGAGGAGGTGGGTTGACCGGCCACCAGTAAACCACGTGGGACTGGGCCTGAGACACTGCACTAATACGACCGCTCTCTGGGGCGGCGCGCAGGCTACTGGCGATCCGATCCTCTCACTGCTGCTGCCTCACACACACAGCCTACGCCTCCCACAACCTCACACAACCACATCATACCACAACCTCACACTACCACATCACACCAAATAACCTCACACTACCACATCATACCACAACCTCACACTACCACATCATACCACAACCTCACACTACCACATCATACCACAACCTCACACCACAACTAAACAATATGACGTTTAAAACCTCACATTTCTCCTTTACGTCATCTGAATCTCATCTTCCTACTTAGAAAGGAAATTATGCACGTCAGTATTTTTCTCAACGATGAGTTATGATAAAGAGATTCACACGTACGCAGAATGAACACATGTTTGAGTAAACTTCAAGAAGATCCCCACGATTTCACTAGTATTTGCGGTACTGTGTGAAGATCTCGAACACGTGATCAGGTGTGATCTCAGGTCTTTGGCAGACTGTGAACCCGTGTCTTCTGGGAGAGCTGAAACTATATCAAGAAAGTTGCACGTACATAGGGAAGTGGTTCTCCTCCTGCTGTATGGTAGCGAGACATGGATCACACACAGGAGACACAGCGAGACATGGATCACGTACAGGAGACACAGCGAGACATGGATCATATACAGGAGACACAGCGAGACATGGATCACATACAGAGACACAACGAGACATGGTCACGTACAGGAGACACACGAGACATGGGTCACGTACAGGAGACACAGCGAGCATGGATCACGTAGGAGACACAGCGAGACATGGATCACATACAGGAGACACAGCAGACATGGATCACATACAGGAGACACAGCGAGACATGGATCACATACAGGAGACACAGCGAGACATGGGTCACGTACAGGAGACAAAGCGAGACATGGATCACATACAGGAGACACAGCGAGACATGGGTCACATACAGGAGACACAGCGAGACATGGATCACATACAGGAACAGGCGAGACATGGATCACATACAGGAGACACAGCGAGACATGGATCACATACAGGAACACAGAGACATGGATCACATACAGGAGACACAGCGAGACATAGATCACATACAGGAGACACAGCGAGACATGGATCACGTACAGGAGAACACAACGAGACATGGATCACATACAGGAAGACACAGCGAGACATGGATCACATACAGGAGACACACAACGAGACATGGATCACATACAGGAGACACAGCGAGACATGGATCACATACAGGAGACACAGCGAGACATGGATCACGTACAGGAGACACAACGAGACATGGATCACGTACAGGAGACACAACGAGACATGGATCACATACAGGAGACACAGCGAGACATGGATCACATACAGGAGACACAACGAGACATGGATCACATACAGGAGACACAGCGAGACATGGATCACATACAGGAGACACAGCGGACATGGGTCACATACAGGAACAGCGAATGGATCACATACAGGAGACACAACAGGACATGGATCACATACAGGAGACACAGCGAACATAGATCACATACAGGAGACACAGCGAGACATGGATCACATACAGGAGACACAGCGAGACATAGATCACATACAGGAGACACAGCGAGACATGGATCACGTACAGGAACACAGCAGACATGGATCACGTACAGGAGACACAGCGAGACATGGGTCACGTACAGGAGACACAGCGAGACATGGATCACATACAGGAGACACAGAGACATGGATCACATACAGGAGACACAGCGAGACATGGGTCACGTACAGGAGACACAGCGAGACATGGATCACATACAGGAGACACACAGACATGGGTCACGTACAGGAGACACAGCAGACATGGATCACATACAGGAGACACAGCGAGACATGGATCACATACAGGAGACACAGCGAGACATGGATCACATACAGGAGACACAGCGAGACATGGATCACATAGGAGACACAAGCGAGACATGGATCACATACAGGAGACACAGCGAGACATGGGTCACGTACAGGAACACAGCGAGACATGGATCACATACAGGAACACAGCGAGACATGGATCACATACAGGAGACACAGCGAGACATGGATCACATACAGGAGACACAGCGAGACATGGATCACGTACAGGAGACACAGCGAGACATGGATCACATACAGGAACACAGCGAGACATGGATCACATACAGGAGACACAGCGAGACATGGATCACGTACAGGAGACACAGCGAGACATAGATCACATACAGGAACACAGCAGACATGGATCACATACAGGAGACACAGCGAGACATGGATCACATACAGGAGACACAGCGAGACATAGATCACATGGGTCACATACAGGAGACACCTCGAGGACTCGAGAACTTTCACCAACGTTGTCTAAGTTCCATCCTCAGAGTCCATTGGGAAGGCAAGAGGACAAATGTCAGTATTCTCGCTGACACCAACTATACGATTACCGAGGCTGTCATACACGAACTACATTGGACCAGTCATTTTACCCGCACTGGCGACAGTAGACTGCCAAAGCTGCTACTCTACAGAATGCTGGTGGGCAACGTAAGGTACAAGGACAGTCTTAAGACAAACCAGAAAAGGTGCTAAATGAACCCTCACCTGGAGACGATCACTCCACACCGTAAAGTTGGGAGGAGCACCACACGGGTTTTAATACTTTCCAATGACCTCGATAACAAGCACCAACACAGGAAGCTGCCGCCGCCCTCCCACACCTAGATGTAACCCTCCACGTGCAACATCTACGGACGGCCTTTCGAGCCACCTCAGGAGCTTACTAACAGGTGACACCATTGAAAATTCATTCATATCATTATGTCATCTGTAGATGATCGTCATCCTTGATACCAAGTGACAGCAGAGTAATAGTAAGGATAATACAGTCCTCGTGTTCTTCACCTGCATGACGTACATAATAATGGGTGGGAAATATTGCCACCTGCACTTATCAACACACACACACACACACACACACACACACACACACACACACACACACACACACACACACACACACACACACACACACACACACACACACACACACACACACACACACACACACACACACACACACACACTATCACTTATCAGGAAACGTTCCGTAGGTTTAATTTTTGCTTTTAATTGTGTTTTGGTGTATTCAACAAGGTGGAATATCACTAATTGTGAGCGATTTACGAGGAAAATTTAACTGACGAACTTAAATCTGGTTTCAGTATAATGTATGAGAAGTTTGCGGCCGCATGCGTCCAGAAAATTTAGACTTGAGGCCGGCATGACGGCATCCAAAAGTATGCGAGTGCGGCCGGTTAAGCTAATCTGATACTCGTTGTAAGACATGACAACAATACCTGGCAGCTGACAACTACACACATGTACATAAAATGCTTGTTACAATTATAGTCGGAATTCACAAATACTGTAAATTTTCTGAAATTCAGTGTAAGACAATTTTGTTCTCGTTTGTTTTGAATCCTTTTCTTTTAAACAGACGAGGACAGTTATTGTCAGCCATATATTAACGAAGGAAGCCATAGTGACCACAGCTGTAGCTCCTGGACCTGCAGGTTAATATCCTCAAACACTCCAAAAACAGAAGTCATTGTTGAACTCTTGGAAAAATGGTTCATCAGGTAACACTGAAACGTGTAGTATTCAAAGTGATTCAATGTTTGGGTCAACCTACTGTTGCCAGCAGATTTATGTGAAGAGTAAGTATACCGTATCGTTCACAGCTCACCAACACACAAAAAGACTTGTGGAAACAGCCTCTACTAAATTTGAACCAGATTCTTAAAACTGCAGAGGTTATAATCAGTCTCGTTTTCATATCACTCTCAGTAAACATTGCCTTTGTCTTGTTGTAAGTGAAATATAATTGTCTGTTGCATCAGGTTACTTAAACTTTGTTGTATATACCGGTACTTGTCTGAAAATATGGTTGATAAATATTTCTTAATGACCATTTTAGGTTTTATTTTCTGAATTAAAAAATTATATCATTACACTGTGTTGTGGCTGAGGCCGATTACTGACTTCTTGTTTGTTATGTGGACGATTATGTATACAGTAAAGGTTGCCGACCACAGGGTGATATTGCTGTCCATCTGTTTGTCTGTCTGCCCACTTATAGTTTGAGCACCGTAACTATTGTGAGTACTGTACTGTTAATTAAACTTCATATGTGAGCACACAAATTTCCTATAAACCGATTATGTTCGCTATCGATCTTGGTTCTATTGATTGCTGCCTTTATATGTGACGGGATCCCATACACCTGACGGCACAATACTTGACCCTGTTCACTTTCTCAATTATGTTGGGTACCCATTTCCATCTGGGTAGACTGGGGACGCCCCGGCATCAACGCAACTCTCTCTTCCCTGTCTCGTATATATCAATTACATAAACCCTTTAGCACGATGCCAATCCGAGCACAATGAATTAGTCCATTAATTAAGATATCTTACCTAACCTTGAGGACGATGAATCAACCCAGGAATACAATGCAGCTAACTGTCTAAAACCATGACTTATTGGCAGTTAGTCACCGTTATCCAGGGGTTAATATCCACTATGTAGGTTAGGTTTAGGTTAGGTTAGGTTAGGTTCAGGGTTAGGTTTAGGTTCAGGGTTAAGTTAGGTTCAGAGTTAGGTTAGGTTCAGGGTTAGGTTAGGTTACGTCACGTCAGAATATTTTCACTAGTACGGACTAACATCACTGGACAATGACCTCCATTTAAACCATTTCCTCCTTCTCGTACAATAATTAACACTTATCACCCACGCCTTGCCTCTCTCTCTCCCTAATTCAAGATCAAAGCACTAATAATCCAACGCTTAGTACCACTGTCAAAAAATGTCCTCGTGTATTCAACTCTTCATAACCGTGTCCAAATTAATTAACGTCAACAACAGGGGTCACTCACCTGTCCCGGCACACCTGTTCAGTGCACCTGTGGCTGGGGCTTGTATAGAGTGCGAATGTCTGTAGTTCATCCTTCAACGCCACACCCTGAATGCCATATATGCAAATCTCCTTAACGCCACACCCTGAATGCCATATATACAAATCTCCCTCAACGCCACACCCTGAACGTCCTAAATACAAATCTCCTCAACGCCACACCCTGAACGTCATAAATACAAATCTCCCTCAACGCCACACCCTGAACGTCATAAATACAAATCTCCTCAACGCCACACCTGAATGCCATAAATACAAATCTCCCTCAATGCCACACCCTGAATGCCATAAATACAAATCTCCCTCAACGCCACACCCTGAACGTCATAAATACAAATCTCCTCAACGCCACACCCTGAACGTCCTAAATACAATCTCCTCAACGCCACAACAGAACGCCATATATGCATGTCTCTCAACGCTGATGATTCCTCTTCACTCTTCTTCCTTTTCCCTCCCCTAACTCTGTTATCATCACATCTATCAATAAGGATCTGTACAGCATCTCCTAATGGGAGGTAGAATCTTGGTCAAATTCAATAGTAATAAAACATAGTATATACCAATTACATTTAAGAAGAAGATCTCCACCAATCACATTTCAGGACGCAATAATTCTACAAAATTCTAAAATAAATATGCTAGGCCTCACCATTTCCTCTAATATGTCATGGAAGCCACACATCTACAACACTGCTAAACTGCCTCCAGAAAGCTGGGAATGCTGTACAGATGCCGTAGCTACTTCACTCCTGAGCAGTTGCTTCAAGTTTATAAAGAGTCACTCATCCTAACTTGGAGTACTGCTCTCATATCTGGGGTGGCTCTTCTTCTGTCAACTGTTAGATTGAGTGGAATCAAAGGCATTTCGTCTTATTAACTCTCCTCCTTTAGTTGATAATCTCTTCCCTTTCTCTTCGCCGCAATGTTGCTTCACTCTCTCTCTTTTACAGGTACTTTAACGGGCAATGTTCGGTGGATTTGGCATCCTGTGTACCGCCGGCAAGGCCGTGGGTCGTAACACTCGTCTTGCCCGCGGTGCCAACCGTTTCTCTGTGGATGTCGGTCACACTAGAATAACCCGTTATAGTACATCCTTCTTTCCTCACACAGCCAAACTGTGGAATGCTGCCTTCTTCTGTGTTCCATACTCTTACAATCTGTCTCACTTCAAAAATATGGTTTCCGGCATCTTCGTGGTGTAGATTAATATAATATTTTATCATGTTTTTTCTTTCTGCTTTTTCTTATCCCCCGACCCTGTTGTGGGTCAATGACCTGTGCCTGGGTGGACTATTACCCGTAAAAATATGCTTCCTCACCGCCACACAGTATCACAACACCCACTCTCTTCAACGCTGTCATGTTTTTGTATGCGTACACGAGACTGAATATAAAATGCCACATGATCACCTAATCATGAACAGAGTCGAGTGTCAAGTTCAAGTGACACGACCTTTCAATCTAGTTTGTTACGTGCAATTACTCGGTGTTAACTAGTATAATACGTGTTCAATATAATCATTGAGGAGTACCTTGTGATCACTAGAGGAATAACTTAGGACACAACCATGACATCTGACATAACACCTCATGGCTTCTGTCATCTGTTTGAGTACCTGTCATCTGTCTTGTTGTCATGTGATATCTGGGATGTCTGCCAGGGATTATCGGTCAGATGTCTGGTTATCTAACAGTGTATCAAGCGTCATCAAACATGTACTCAGACACTAATACCCACCCAGGTAAACAACTTCCCACACTACATTATATACAGTATAGGGGTGTCCCAGAAACATGTCTCAGCTTCCTCTCGCTCTGGCCCCTTGTCTCCCTCCCTCCTTCCTCCTCCCCACCTACTCCCTAAGACACTGGGAGAGAGAGGGAAGGAAAGGCAGAGGAGCAGAGGGAGAGGGGTGGGAGGGAGGCAGAGGAGGCAGGGAGAGAGGGAGGCAGGAGGAGACAGGAGGGAGGAAGGAGAGACAGGAGGAAGGTGGGAGGAAGGCAGGGAAGGAGGAGACAGGGAGGGAGGGGCATTTTTCTGGGACACACTATAATATCTCCCTGTCAAACGGTAATATAAAATAAGTACAAAGAAGGTAAGAGAGACACGACTTTTGAGGCATTATAACATTATATTTCAACAGTGTTTAAGAAAAGATCATTTGCCCATCATAGAGCAGTTATTTAACAATATATTCTGGTTAAATATTCTATAAGATTATTATTTTATTCCTGGATCCTAAATTATCACTATAAAAAGTGTAATAAACAAGAACCAAAATTATCAGTCGGTGTAAAAGTCTGACTATTGCGAAGAATATACTTCACAATGATCAAGGCTCCAATACAGTAATTGATCGGGTGTTATATTACAGTACATGCAGCATACAGGTACAGTGCCCTGATATAAAGGTTTCAAAAAATATACCTTAACGGCCAAATGTTACTCTGAAGTATCTATGATAGCACTCCATTCTCTCCAAGAGCTCTCTGAATATAACATGCTATTACCATAGAGTACCACAAGTATAGTGCTGAAGCTGGACCACATCTTACTGAAGAATTCCAGCTATACGACACTATAACCAAGTATTATCACTCGTGTTGGTCAATGTTCCAGTGAGTTGCATTACATTGTACAGTCCAGATCGAGGATATTCCAGGCGACCGTAGTAAATATTCCAGGAGAGAGTGAGAGAGGCAAGGTCCTGAGAGTAAGAGAGATATGAATTCTTAATACGGTAGTGAGCACCGACCTGACTCGCTGCTGTGCTTCACGAGAGAGAGAGAGAGGAGAGAGAGAGGAGAGAGAGATCAAATCCTCCTACTGGACCCTAATTAAAAACACTTATCTACGACAGCCAGACCAAACAGATATTCTTGACAGCTTCACCCATTTTACGGGTAAGGAGGAAATGGGTACGAGTGACAGCGTTATATAATGTGTAATACAATTGTTAGACCACAAGTGACATTATCCACCCCCAAAAAGGATTATTTCATTGAGTAAATTTATCGCTTCATTTATCAGCATTTATTATGATGATAAATAACAGGGGAGGAAGGGGAGGAAGGGAGGAAGGGGAAGTTAAGGGAAGGGAAGGGAGTGACATACTGTTGCCATTTTCCAGGTATAATGGGGTTATGTGTGCCCCATGACTGGTACAACAATATGTGTATGTGTGTGTGTGTGTGTGTGTTGTGTGTGTGTGTGTGTGTGTGTGTGTGTGTGTGGAGTTTGTCCCGTGTGTCACTACATTAGCTCAGACTTATTTCCTCCTGCCCACGTCGAGGGATTATAATCTACAGCTAAATTACATCGATATGTTAGCCATTACGATCCATACAGGCACCCACACTGTTTACAAAGCAGGGAAATGAAGTGTGACGAAGTATAACTCTCTTTGTGGTATTAAGTCAATGAGTTGTTTTTATAATGGCAACACAGTGAAGTGAACTCTCTCTCTCTCTCTCTCTCTCTCTCTCTCCTCTCTCTCTCTGCACCACTATCAAAAGGAGAAATAATGTTTCCTTATATAAAGAACACCTCACAATAATTAATAAGATCACCACCATAAAAGCACATCACTAAGTCCACTGGAGAATCAATAAAATAAAATAACTCGTCCAAATAATTCTCGACACCTTCCACGATGACCAAGTGTTGTCAATAAAGCCATATAGTCTCTTTTAAACCCGAGGAAGAAGACTCGTAGAAATACTGTGTGTTTATGTCCTTATGCCGTGTGTTTATGTCCTTAATGCGTGTGTTTATGTCCTTAATGCGCTGTGTGTTATGTCCTAATGCTGTGTGTTTATGTCCTTAATGCCGTGTGTTTATGTCCTTATGCTGTGTGTTTATGTCTCTGCTGTGTGTTTATGTCCTTAATGCGTGTGTTTATGTCCTTAATGGTGTGTTTATGTCTTAATGCTGTGTGTTTATGTCCTTAATGCTGTGTGTTTATGTCCTTAATGCTTGTGTTTATGTCCTTAATGCTGTGTTTATGTCCTTAATGCCGTGTGTTTATGTCCTTAGCGTGTTTATGTCCTTATGCGTGTTTATGTCCTTAATGCTGTGTGTTTATGTCCTTAATGCCGTGTGTTTATGTCCTTAATGCCGTGTGTTTATGTCCTTAATGCCGTGTGTTTTTATGTTTAATGCTGTGTTTATGTCCTTAATGCTGTGTGTTTATGTCCTTAATGCTTTGTTTATGCTTAATGCTGTGTGTTTTCGTCTGTTTATGTCCTAATGCTGTGTGTTTATGTCCTTAATGCTGTGTGTTTATGTCCTTATGCCGTGTGTTTATGTCCTTAATGCCGTGTGTTTATGTCCTTAATGCCGTGTGTTTATGTCCTTAATGCTGTGTGTTTATGTCCTTAATGCCGTGTGTTTATGTCCTTAATGCCGTGTGTTTATGTCCTTAATGCCGTGTGTTTATGTCCTAATGCCGTGTGTTTATGTCCTAATGCTGTGTGTTTATGTCCTTAATGCCGTGTGTTTATGTCCTTAATGCCGTGTGTTTGTCCTATGCTGTGTGTTTATGTCCTTAATGCCGTTGTTTATGTCCTTAATGCTGTGTGTTTATGTCCTTAATGCCGTGTGTTTATGTCCTTAATGCTGTGTTATGTCCTTAATGCCGTGTGTTTATGTCCTAATGCCGTGTGTGTTTATGTCCTTAATGCTGTGTGTCTGTGTTTATGTCCTTAATGCTGTGTGTTTATGTCCTATGCTGTGTGTTTATGTCCTATGCTGTGTGTTTATGTCCTTAATGCCGTGTGTTTATGTCCTTAATGCTGTGTGTTTATGTCCTTAATGCCGTGTGTTTATGTCCTTAATGCCGTGTGTTTATGTCCTAATGCTGTGTGTCTGTGTGTGTCTATGTCATTACTGTGTGTTTATGTCCTTAATGCTGTGTGTTTATGTCCTTAATGCTGTGTGTTTATGTCCTTAATGCCGTGTGTTTATGTCCTTAATACTGTGTGTTCTATGTCCTTAATGCCGTGTGTTTATGTCCTTATGCCGTGTGTTTATGTCCTTAATGCCGTGTGTTTATGTCCTATACTGTGTCTATGTCCTATGCTGTGTGTTTATGTCCTTAATGCTGCGTGTGTTTATGTCCTAATGCTGTGTGTTTATGTCCTTAATGTGTGTGTCTGTGTGTTTATGTCCCTAATGCTGTGTTTATATCATGCCGTGTGTTTATGTCCTTAATGCCGTGTGTTTATGTCCTTAATGCCGTGTGTTTATGTCCTTAATGCCGTGTGTTTATGTCCTTAATGCCGTGTGTTTATGTCCTTAATGCCGTGTGTTTATGCCCTTAATGCCGTGTGTTTATGTCCTAATGCTGTGTGTTTATGTCCTAATGCCGTGTGTTTATGCCCAATGCCGTGTGTTTATGTCCTTAATGCTGTGTTTTATGTCCTTAATGCCGTGTGTTTATGTCCTTAATGCTGTGTGTCTGTGTGTCTATGTCCTAATGTGTGTGTTTATGTCCTAATGCTGTGTGTTTATGTCCTAAACTGACTAAGATCTATGACGATATTATTATATTTTCCACCAATTGCCTCGACCATCACACACAGACAGACAGTGAGACAGACAGACAGACAGACAGTGAAGACGAACAGACAGACAGATACACACACAGACAGACACGATGATCCAATAAGGCCCGACCCAATGACCCTTTATGAACTGTGACCTCTACAAGAACCGCGACCAATGACCCTCCTCCAAAAACCGTGAACCCCTACAAGAACCATGACCCTTTAAGAACCGTAAGCCCATGACCCTTCAAAAACCGCGACCCTCCAAGAACCGCGACCCCTCCAAGAACCGCGACCCCTCCAGAACTCAGAACCGCGACTCCCTTAAGAACCGCGACCCTACAAAACCAGCGATCTTTACTTCACTTTACAGATATTCTTCGGTGAACTTTACATCCACCGTATCTAATTTCCTGGTGAAGTATTAAAAGAATAGAGTATAAAGTTACCGGAAAAAATTGTTACCAGTCCCCGCAAGTATAAAGTTACCAGAAAGGATTGTTACCAGTTCCCCAAGTATAAAGTTACCAGAAAGATTGTACCAGTCCCCAAGTATAAAGTTACCAGAAGGATTGTTACCAGTCCTCCCAAGTATAAAGTTACGAAACGATTGTTACCAGTTCCCCAAGTATAAAGTTACCAGAAAGGTTGTTACCAGTTCCCCAAGTAAAAGTTACCAGAAAGGATTGTTACCAGTTCCCCAAGTATAAAGTTACCAGAAAGGATTGTTACCAGTTCCCCCAAAAATATATAATCTCTCCGTCATCATGAAAATTGGCTCACGGAAACCACTGCGCCCACAGGTCTTTAGGGCAGATTGGATATGCGTTCTGGTCTCGCTCCTCCATATTTTCTCTGACGAACGAGGACTTCAGATTCTACCATAAAGCTGTTACAGGTCACCCAGGAGATACTCGTACATAAAGGTCATGGAATTTGAAAGGGTCACGGTTCTTGAAGTGGTCACGGCTCTTGAAGGGGTCACGGCTCTTGTAGGGGTCACGGCTCTTGTAGGTCACGGCTCTTGGGGTCAGCTCTCATTCATAATGTAACTGTTACGTGACGGTGACAGTTATGGCGTGTAGAGTCCGGAGGTTACAGTCGTGATGGAACACCGACTTATTCACAGCCTCTTGTACATACAGTCTCCTTCACTAGTGCGTTTACAGGGGCTCGTCAGATAAACATTCCACAAAATCATTGTTGAGATATTTGTTTTAATATTATCTTACTTTGATTCCATAGTGTGTTTACTATTGCGAGTTACCTTCTATCGAATGTAAACAAACACCAAACTTATCAAGCCCCTGTAAACGCCGCACTAATGAAGAACTGTACGGGGACCGGTGGTAAAGCGGTACCGTTCTTGCCTCGTAAGCGAGATGTCGCGGGTTTGATTCCCGGGCGGTGGGAATTGTTTGGACTTACTTCCTAGCCCCATTAGTCCCTGTTCACCTAGCAGTAAGTAGGTACCTGTTGTAAGTCGAAAGTTGCGAATTCGTATTCAGGGACAGTTGTTGGAGCTTCCAATAACTTGTATAAACCATGACTCTTCATCCTTAACTGCGTGCCTTGGCTTCTACGCCCTTAACTCATGAGACATAAAGGCAAGCATGGACTTAGCATGCTTCCTGTTGGGCGCTGTAAACGCTTCTGCGCTTCACCTTACACAAGGATGTAAGGGGTGCCCAATAAAAAAAGGAACTGTACCTGCCACAACCCTGCCATACCATGTAAGCCTTGGATCTCTGGCAACAGGAGTTACTAACAACCCACTTTGTTTCCAGTATTGAGCCAGCTGGTGCCAGCGGGGAAGGCTTGATTCAATTACGATGGAGAAATTACCTGCCTGGCTGAGGTGAGATGGTCTAATCTTCTGTCAACAAACTTTTGATTAATTTGGTCCAGAATGATGAATGTTTCTAGTCGAATTTTTTTTTTGGCGGGAGGATAAAAATATTAATGCATTAAATTGATCAATATTCACTGTCTCTACCACGCCCCATTAATACGAGGAGGGAGGGGAGGGAGGGGGGGAGTGATATATAAATGTAATCATGTAATATGTGTCCTGAACAAGCAAGAGGGAGGGGTGGGCTGCTGTTAAGTGAAGAACAAGAGAGAACGAGAGAAAAGAAAAAGAAAGAAAGAGAGACAGACAGATTAACGTGGCATACATACATACATACATACATACATACATACATACATACATACACATACATACATCTCCACCCATTCATATTTCTGTCTTGAAAGATCAACCAGAAACAAGGAGATGAATTAACAAGTATCAACATCCATCACACGAGCACCAGACAGACAGACAGACAGACAGACACAGACAGACAACACACAGCCAGGCCAGGTTAAAAGCTTCGGGGTCAGAGACGTCATCAACCCAGGTCAAGTGGCGCGAGAAAGTGGGGGTAGTACATACAAGGAAGTTCTGCAGCATACTCTCTCTCTCTCTCTCTCTCTTTCTTAGTGCCTAATAAAACTCTTTGCAAGCGCTGCAGTCTTAATGTGTTTACAACGAGTATTGCAATTTTGATATTAGGTCAGGAGGAGGCTCGGGTCAGGAGAAGGCTGAGGTCAAGGAGGAGGGTGAGGTCAAGGGAGGAGGTTGAGGTCAAGGCGGTTGAGGTCAAGGAGGCGGTTGAGGTTAAGGAGGAGGCTGAGGTCAAGGAAGAGACTGAGGTCAAGGAGGCTGAGGTCAAGGAGAGATTGAGGTCAAGGAGGAGGGTGAGCTTAGGGAGGAGGCTCAGGTCAAGAAGGAGGCTGGGATCAAGGAGGAGGCTGAGGTCAAGGAGGTTGAGGTCAAGGAGGTTGAGGTCAAAAGAGGAGGTTGAGGTCAAGGAGGAGGTTGAGGTCAAGGAAGCGGCTAAGGTTGAAGGAAGTTGAGGTTAAGGAGGAGGTTGAGGTCAAGGAGGAGGTTGAGGTCAAGGAGGAGGTTGAGGTCAGGAGGAGGTTGAGGTCAAGGAGGAGGTTGAGGTCAAGGAGAGACTGAGGTCAAGGAGGAGGTTGAGGTTAAGGAGGAAGTTGAGGTCAAGGAGGATGCTGAGGTCAAGGAGGAGGCTGGGGTCAAGGAGGAGGCTGGGAGGTTAAGGGGAGGTTGAGGTCAAGGAATCATAAGAAGGAGTCCGAGAGCTGAAGGAGGATGGCAGAGGTCAAGGAGGAGATATTGAAGTCAAGGAGGAGTCAAGAGGTCAAGGAAAAGTCTAGATGTCAAAAGGTGAATGTAAACAGAGGCAGACGCTTCCCCCAACAGAAAAATCATCTTAGGTCAACTTACGTGGGAAGAGGAGCAGCACTCAAAGAAACATCGAGGAGGAGGGAGGGAGGCAGGAGGAGGAGGGGAGCAGGAGGAGGGGAGAAGAGGAGGAGGAGGGGAAGGAGGAGGAGGAGGAGGGAGGAGGGAGGAGGAGGAGGGAGGAGGAGGAGGAGGAGAGGGGAAAGGAGGGAAGAGGAGGGAAAGAGGGAGGAGGAAGGAGGGGAGGAGGAGGGGAGGAGGGAGGGAGGAGGGGAGAAGGAGGAGGGGAGGAGGGAGGAGGGGAGGAGGGAGGAGGAGGAGGGGGAGGAGGGAGAAGGAGGAGGGAGGAGGGAGAAGATGAAAAGAGCAGTAGGAGGACGAGGAGATGATGGAGAAGGAGGAGGAGAGGAAGGAGGAGATGAAGGAGGAGGAGAAAAGGTCCTTGTTTAATCAGAAGTGCTCTGCAAGAAATATCGGGAAAATCAAGTGAAAGAAAAAAAAAAAATATATAGCAAGTGTTTGGAGGAAGAGAAAAGGAGGGAGGAGGAGGAGGCAGAAGAAGAGGAGCAGAAGAAGAGAGGAGGAAGAAGAGGAAGCAGAAGAAGAGGAGGAAGAAGGAAGCAGAAGAAGAGGAGGAAGAAGAGGAAGCAGAAGAAGAGGAGGAAGAAGATGAAGCAGAAGAAGAGGAGGAAGAAGATGAAGCAGAAGAAGAGGAGGAAGAAGAGGAGGGAAGAGGAAAAGAAAGAGGAGGAAGCAGAAGAGGAGGAAGAAGAGGAGGAAGAAGAAGCAGAAGAAGGAGGAAGAAGGGAAGCAGAAGAAGAGGAGGAAGAGAAGAGGAGGAAGCAGAAGAAGAGGAGGAAGAAGATGAAGCAGAAGAAGAGGAGGAGAAGCAAGAAGAGGAGGAAGAGAGGAGGAAGAAGCAGAAGAGAGGAGAGGAGGAAGAGGAAGCAGAAGGAGGAAGAAGAAGAAGAGGGAGGAAGGAGGAAGCAGAAGAAGGAGGAGGAAGAAGCAGAAGAAGAGGAGGAAGAAGAGGAAGCAGAAGAAGGAGGAAGCAGAATAAGAGGAGGAAGAAGAAGAGGAGGAGGAAGAAGAAGAGGAGGAAGAAGAATAGAGGAGGAGGATGAAAGAAGGAAGAAGATGAGGTCGGCAAAGACGGGAAGAAGAAAAATAACAACGAAGAAGAAGAAGAAGAAGAAGAAGAAGAAGAAGAAGAAGAAGAAGATCAGCTGCTAATCTCAGTTATATACCATTCAGGTGAGCCAACACGTGCGAGACCCACATAAAACTCGCATCAGTCCCTTTAACACCCGAGACGTCCAGGTGACAAGGCTAATCATCATGTATATATTTTCCAGGTAATTACTACACGAGAAGGTAATTTTTCCCTCCTGGTGAGAGGAAGATTACTTAATGACATTAAACACACATACACATATAAATGAAACAGGTATGAGAGAGAGAGAGAGAGAGAGAGAGAGAGAGAGAGAGAGAGAGAGAGCATTCTGTAAATAAATATGTTTGCTTCTATACACGACACCCCACTGGATAATGTTTATTGCCTCCAAAAGAATAATAATAAAATAAAATAAAACAAAACAAAGTAAATAAATAAATAAATAAATCAGCTTTGCCACACATGAATTTTCCGCCCCATTTACTCTTCTGTTGATCAGGCTTCTAGTACAATTCTTTAAGACAATATGGTGTGTGTTAGAATGACCTTAATGGCACGTGTTTTATGTAACCAATGTGTTCTATTTACTGGTTTAATAATGGAAGCGAGACATTAAACCATGACAGAAGAGCTTTATATCAGTCATGCATACAAATTCAATTGACCCATTTTTTTTAAGTTTGTTATAAGAGAAGAAAATCTGAGGCAAATATAAGGAATAAATGTTTTTACTTGGTTAAAAAAAATAAAAATAAAATCCCGACCTCCTCCCACGTTGGTGTTTGAAAGTAAATTACCAAGTAACCAAATTATTTTTACCTGGCGTTAATGAAGCGTTTGTCAGGTAAATGAAGGTATCAGGTTTGTGATCCCAACCAAGTACTGTACAGGACCTGGTTAACCCCCCCCTCGCCCCCTGTACACTACGTAATGAGTAGCCTAAACAACCTGGTGCCACTTGCCGTTGGACCATACAGTGGCCCCTCCATATAGCGGACTTCTCTTCCACATAATCCGTTAGATGGAGGCGTCTCATCCTAGATATAACGGACTGTCATTCTATATAATTGTTTAGATGAGGGTTTTTTCATCTAACGGAAGCTTCGATATAACGTTTTTTTCATCTCTATATATACTTCGTTAGATAAAGGTTTCACATCTAATGAACCTTCGATATAACAAACTCTCCTTTCCATACAGTCCGTTAAAAAGAGGTTTTAGTGTACTGCTAAATGTTAAGAATCACACGACCAACAACCTGTCTAGCTACCTGACCCACATCACCATAATGACTGAATAAATAAACGACTAACATTACCTATAGTTAATCAGAACCTTTTCCTGGTGTAAAATATAAAAAAATACCTAAGATCACGTAAATAATATCTATGGAAAATAACGTAAGAGCATTTCAGAGCACAGAGAGAGAGAGAGAGGAAACGTTACCACCACCCTGAAGGATTTATGCGCTGCTGTTCTACTCTAAACACAAGTGACTGTGTGTGTGTGTGTGTGTGTGTGTGTGTGTGTGTGTGTGTGTGTGTGTGTGTGTGTGGCCTCCTGCTGTAAGATGCAAGACTCGACAGGTAATGAACCACAGGACACAAGCTATGGCAGATCTCTCCTGAGTAAGGCCGGCCACACAAACCTGCCATAACTACTTTTAAAATGAATAACACAACTTACTGCTTCCCTTTGTCCCTGGTCTATCCGAGTTCATTTGGCTCAACAACGACATACCAACGCAGTGACATATTTACTGACCCTCTGTTGTATCGATACATTTCAAACAATGAACCAAATGCTGGATGGACGTAAATGTCCCGCCATTCTTCAAGAGCCGGGGAGCACACTCATCTCTCAGGCACGGAGACCCAGACGTTATCACTACAGGTAAAATATTCTTCTTAAATATTCTTTCCTGTAAGCACAAAATAAGCTTATTTGTTATGCCATGAGTATGAGAGAGTACGTGACCTCTGGAACGTCAAGTACCGTCCACCTCCCGGGATATTACCTCGTCTCACCACACTAACCATACAATACCAAAAGCCCTTAAATACTACATAATAAAATCACCTGATCAACAAGTCACAACAGTGTATATATATGGAATCTGGAGACACTAGGATAAACTTCACTATCCCACCTACACCAGCCTTAAAGTGTGTGTGGTCATCTCACATCACACAAAATAAGGTGCACTGTTCCTCGTTTCCTGTACACAAGAGGGTGCCAAGGCCAGGATGGCACGGTGGAGGTGGACGCATCAATCACCAGAGTGACCCGCAACAGGCACGACCGCACACCGAGACATGATGTACGAGGAGCAACTAGACCAACTCGACCACTACCTGTTTGGGACCCACTATAGAGGTGAGACGAATAAATGAACCTCACGCTGGATGCTAATTAAGATCAAATTTAATCATCTCCTCAACCATATACGATTACTTAAATGAATCTTGTGGTTAATGGAGGTAAAAGAGTAGTATATATCATGACAGACTAGGCGGTGGTATAGATCAGAATGTACCGACCTCAGGGATGTGTTTAAGGATGTGCGTTTAAGGGCGATGTAAACAAAGGAATATTAAATATTACCAATAATAATACGACCTTTGCCTCCCTCCCTCCATCACAAAGTCACAGGAACTAACAACTCACGGTGTCACAAAGGTCACACAGGTGCATTAAATCACAGGTGCCACCACATTTCAGATACGTCTATGGGCCGGGAGGAGGGGAGGGAGGAGGGGGGTCACACACACACACATCAGCCCCGCCAGAGAGTGACGACAGCCCCACTAGGAAGGATCCCAGACTAACAACACCAACTTCCTGCACCGAGTTGTCGTCATCCTCCATATCCTCCCATCCTTTGTCGCTTATTCTTCTGTCTGGTCTATGTCCTCTTTATTCTTCATCTGGTGTATTATCGTTCATTATGGTCTTTGCTTATGATATCACCTTCTTTAACCTTCCTCTGGCTTTCGTCTCTATCGTTATCCTGATTATGGCTTGACCCTTCATCTTCCTCCTGGCTTGGCTTCGAAACCACACGCACGCGCACACACTCTCTCTCCCTATATAACCCACCCACCCACTTCTTCCACCATATACAACCCACCCACCTCTCACCCACCTATAACTCACCCACCCACCTCTTCCACCCCTATACAACCCACCCACCTCCCCACCTATATATGTCCCAGTAATCTCTATTTAACCTTATATTCTGTATAACCCACTATAACCCACCTACCCCTCTCTCACACACATAACCCACCTACCCACCTCTTTCAACCCACCTATATAACCCACGTATATTGACCCCCCTTCCCTATACCCCTCTCCACTCCACCTTTAACACACACACACACACACACACACACACACACACACACACACACACACACACACACACACATATTAAGATTGTATCCACTTTTTGCACTCAGTAACTATATCAGTTCTCATGTACAAACCAAATACGCAATGTGCTTGAATACCTCCCACGTAAATGTGAATAACAAAGTGTGAGGCCAGACATACTGCCTCACACGCCTGTTCTCACGCATTTGTGAATAAGTTACCCTTTATGTATAGAACTAAACAAATAATGTAAATGAAATACTGTGTAACTTTCGGTGCCATATCCTGACAACGGGGTTAATATATGACCCTTTGTAAACCCTACTTGTAATCCTTTGCGCTACTGCTCACAGGATGAGTGTGGGGTGCACACAAAGTATGCAAGCGGCAAATCAAATCAAATCACACACACACTACTAAACGAACACCAGGTTGGGGAGAAGGAAAGACTAGGAGAGAGAGAGAGAGAGAGAGAGAGAGAGAGAGAGAGAGAGAGAGAGAGAGAGAGAGAGAGAGAGAGAGAGAGAGAGAGAGAGAGAGAGAGAGAAAGTCTGGGAAGGAGAAGAGGAAGAGACAGAGAAAGGACAAAAATGGAGATGAGGTGAATAAAGACAAAATATAGAAAGACTTTGAGCAGACAGATAAGAAATAGGTGGAAGGTAAAAACAGATGCTACGAATATGAGAGAAATATGAAGATGAAGAGAGAGAGAACGAGAGAGAAGGATAAATAAAGGAAAGATATGGATGCTGTGTGGTGGGGGAGGGGGTGGTTAAAAATGGATAGATAGGGAGAGGAGAGGAAGGGGGGGATGGTGCAGGCTGGGATGATATATAAAATGTTCCGTAGTAAATGCGAGGAGGAGAAGGAGACAAATATCTGAAAGAGAGAGAGAGAGAGAGAGAGAGAGAGAGAGAGAGAGAGAGAGAGAGAGAGACATAAATGAGGGGGTAAGAAGCCCTGGCAGGTGGCAACTGAGACGACGAACACGGCCTACATTTCCAGCAGTATTATGGAGTCGCATTCCAGACGACTGCCCCAGGGATATTTATAACCTGCCTGGAACCTGGGGAAGGAGAGGGTGTACCTGGGCCGAGAGGGTACCTGGGGGTGAGAGGGTGTACCTGGGGCGAGAGGGTGCACCTGGGGGGAGGTGTACCTGGGGCGAGAGGGTGCACCTGGGGGTGAGAGGTGGAACGGGGGTGAGAGGGTAACTTGGGGGCGAGAGGGTGTACCTGGGAAGGAGAGGGTGTACCTGGGGCGAGAGGGTGTACCTGGGGCGAGAGGGTACCTGGGGGCGAGAGGGTGTACCTGGGGGCGAGGAGGCATGGGGAGGAAGAGAGGGCGGGGAGAGGCTGGGAATAGGGAAGGGTGAGAGAGAGGAAGATTGGATGGGAAGGATAAGGAGAGGAATGGGGAGTTGACGAGAGTATAGAGAGGAAAGGAGAGAGGAATGGAGAGAAGAAGAAGGATGGGAAGGAGAGAGAGAAGAGGTGGGGGATAACTTCTGCCGTCTTGTTAATCTTTCATTTTATCTTTTCTAATTCTTCTTCACACTTTTCTTCTATACTCTTTAATCTGTTTTCCTTACCACAACTTTCCCTTCCCAGAGTTTCCGTTTAACCATCCGCCAGACATTCTTCCTCTTAGCACTAACTATTCACCTCTTATCATTTTACAACTAATATTATCCAGTCACGCGGAATAAAACCCACCAGCTCAAATCCATTATACTCCATTCGGGTCGAAAGCCAAAACAAACGAAAAAGGGAATTCTATAGCGTTTGAAGGCACTAGTAGGCTTTTACGAGCGTACCTCTTGGTCCATCATGAATCAGTTACCGAAGGCTTGAGCGATGGCCTGTTGAGTGAAACCCATCGGCCTTCCTAGCGTCACACACCTCAAAAAAAAAGTCTCCAAACATCTTGCTGACGTATACTAGACTCTATGATTCCTGAACCCGGAGAGCTTAAACAGACAAATACCCTGATGATGCCAGGGTATTCTAAGAGATCAAGAAGGGGGGGTACCAGTCTCACATTTGCTAAGGAGCCGCTGACGCGAGCCTGTCTATTGAAGAATTCTAATCTGGAAGGTTTGGTGGGGGAGGAGGGGGAGGGGGAGGATTTTTTGAGATTCGTACATCTTCCCAGAGATCGAATGGCCCACACCAGTGTCATCTGGAGCCAGTCGAATGGCCTGTTAACGTTATCTGCCCTCGTGAAGAACCAGAATTGATCGCTGTCAATCACTCAAGTCGATCAACTTGTAGTAGACTTATTGGAAAGGGCGGATCGAGAGTCTGGGTTACGACCTACGAGATAGGAGCTAGATGAACTGTGAAGCCTGATAACCTGGAGATACAGATTGACAGGGAATCAATTAATCCACGAAATGAGAGAGAGAGAGAGAGAGAGAGAGAGAGAGAGAGAGAGAGAGAGAGAGAGAGAGAGAGAGAGAGGAGGAACCCTACACATTCACGACCTGACGATGATGGAGAAGATATATAAATAAACCCGAAATAAAAGTCTAGAAGGTCTAAATTAATATATATATTACCTTTATAAATCCTGATGATGCCTCACTTATGGGTTAACTCTTCGACCACCAGATAAAAGTGATCTCTAACCCAAAGATCACTGCCTGGGGTCAACAAACACAACACGTCTGATACTCGTAAAGTGATACCAGTGGATGTATATTGAGTGCAGAATGAAAACTTGTGCAGGGTTCCATCTTCTAAGTGCGCACGGCCTGTATCCTACCTCTCTCCTCTTCTCCCAACCATCCCAAGTTGTAATGTACGAATATAAAATACCCAAAAGGCAAAAACGCATCTATTCTCAACACACACACACACACACACACACACACACACACACACACACACACACACACAACACAACATTACAATAGATGTGAACGGTACCGAGAATTGCGAACAACAATCATGGCGCACTTGGTGGACAAAAGTACACTCACCTGACTCACTCCACCACACACAAGTTACCCGAACAAACACACTTTGCCACACTCCCACCTTACCTCATTTTATCCCTAACCACACGGCGGCTCCACAGTTACAGAGCCAAAGTTGGATTGCCATTGGAACTTTATATACAACTTTACCTGAAGTTTATCACTGACCCTGAGGCTACAGAACTAGGAAACCTCGAGCAGACTGAGATATATACACGTTTTCATCTGGAATCAAAAAGCATACAGGTTTAATATTCAATTTTACACAGAGAAAAAACACACACAGACGAATCGGAAACATTTACATAAAATCGGTGAAGTAGGTTATGCAACGGCCATGAAGTTATACCTGGAAACACTTCTCAGCTGTTGATCCACGTTGGCTATTCAGATCTGGGAGGAGCACCCAAGTGTCTTACAAGCCGAATGATAACACCTTACAATAACACCAGCGTTTACTTTCCCGGGAACCAATTCTCAACTGGTCTTAACGTCAACCCTCGACTTAGTTTGATAACCGACCGAGTGCGCAATTCTAGATAAAACGACCAAGTACCAGAGCCAAATCCTCACCAAACCAGACATCCCAGTATGACAGGTTGAAATGTAGTGGTCTCGAGACAACCTGCATTGTATATTGTGATGGATTAAATTAACCCCAGGAGGTTCTGGCTCGGGGTAACTATCTTGTGTTTGGGTGAGTATCTATATGAGGATCAAGAGAATTAAACCTGTTTGTTGTGAGCTGAGAGACCGTCAAAACCACAAACACGACAATAAGCTCAGAACACAAAAGAATAATTCACAAGTGTTGAAAATACGACCACGGCTCCAGGATCAAGCAGAGAATCACTTTAACATAACCAGGATATAAATACAGTGAAGGTGGTGGTGGCTCAACATAGTGACAAATATGAGAGGCAGCATGACTGGGCCCCGAGGGACAGGCGTAACACCAGAGGCCCAGATGGTGAAAGTTATTAGACCTCTGATGACAGCTGAGGCTACCGCTGACATGAGACCACCAGGAGAGCTGTGCCTAACATGGCCTCGTCTCACCACACATACTACCTTAAGAAGACCCACAATATAACCTGTAGTAAGAGAATAATCCATTTCTTACCTGGACAAAGAGCTCCCTCCCCAAGGAACCAGCCAGACAGAGGCGGGGAAGGTGGCTGACAACTTTGCGTGAGCTGCCACCTTAGAAATATTGATTTACAACACCACTTAAAGGATCGCGCTGTCTTTGTCGCCGCTGCATTACAACCTTTGGTCAAGAAAAGAAGGAGACAAAGTGGGTCGTAATCAAAATGTAACAAGTGTTGAGAATGGTTATTTTACTTTGGTCCCGATCGCCTGACATGTCTCGGAGCAGGAGAAGGAAAAAGAGAGATTTAAGGGAGGAAGGGAGGAGGAATGGGACAGAGAGGAATCACAAAACGAGGAATGGAGGCAAGAGGAGGGAGAGGAAAGAAAACAACTCAAATGAGAGAGACCCATCCCAATTCTAACCTGATATTAACACTCTCCAGAAGAACATAACCCATATACTGTACGCATATATATAGCTCAAAGGGACAATAAAGGCTGCCAAAATTTTAAGTCGGTCCGCCCAAAAATATGAATGACTAAAACCAAAGACTCACACACACACAGACG
>NW_024720028.1:37500-97500 GCF_018991925.1 Homarus americanus
TATACCATATAAAAATTATAACCCCCCAAAAAAAAAACCCCGATAAAATAAACAATTAAACTCACATAAATAACAATAAAAAATAAATAAATAAATAAATAAAGATATAAAATCAACCATTTACTCAAGAATGAAGGAACAAACACCTTACTTATCAACGTGAAGCCAACCGAGGAAGGAAGGAAGGAAGGAAGGAAGGAAGGAAGGAAAGAAAAGAATGAAGGAAGGAAACAATAAAGGTTGAAGGAAAGAATAAAGGAGTAACGAAAGAAGGAAGGAAGGAAGGTAGGAGGATACACGGTAAAGCTGGTCAACGATGCTGCCTAGTGACCATCACCGTCAACACTCACGAGAAAGAATAGGAAGAGGAGGAAGGAATGTGGTGAAAAAGATAAGGAGAGAAGGCGGAGCAAAGGGAGATGGGAGAGAGAGGAGACAGTTATGTGAGTGGAGGAGGAGGAGGAGAAAGGGAAGAAGGGGAAGAAGGAGGAGGAAGCAATGTGTAGAAGGAAGGCGAGGATAGAGACGGAGGAGGAGGAGGAGGAGAATGCAGAGGGAGGAGGAGAGGAGAAGAGGGGCAGAGGAAGAGTAGAAGGACGACGATAGAGAGGCGGAGGAGGAGCACAGGAGGATAGAGAAGCAGAGAAACAGCAGGAAAAACGAGAATAGAGAGAGAGAGAAGACTAGAGGAGCAGAGAAAAGGAAGAGAAAGGGCAGAGGAGGATGAAACAGCAATGAAAGAGATGAAGCAGAAGAGGGAGAACATGAGAATATATAAAGAAGAGAAAACGAGAAGAAAAAGAAAGAGTAAAGACAGGAGAGGAAAAAAGGAAGAAAGAAAAAGTATTAAAAGCGGAGAAATTCAGGGAAGACTCGATAACTGCCCTTGACCTGCCATACCTGTGACCAGGGAAAGATGACCTGTACACCTGCTAGTGGTAAGGATGATGACCTGTACACCTGCTAGTGGTAAGGATGATGACCTGTACACCTGCTAGTGAGTAGAATGATGACCTGTACACCTGCTAGTGGTAAGAATGATGACCTGTACACCTGCTAGTGGTAGAATGATGACCTGTACACCTGCTAGTGGTAAGGATTGATGACCTGTACACCTGCTAGTAGTAAGAAAGATGACCTGTACACCTGCTAGGGTAAGGATGATGACCTGTACACCTGCTAGTGGTAAGAATGATGACCTGTACACCTGCTAGTTGGTACACACACACACACACACACACACACACACACACACACACACACACACACACACACACACACACACACACACACACACACACACACACACACACACACACACACACACACACACACACACACACCTGCTTACGTCATCACTGAATAGATTAACTCTGCCAGTCATCCTTCCTCTGGCCGCCAACAACGACCACCATCATCACCACCACCGCATCATAACACCACCACCACCACCAACACCGTCACATCTAACACCACCACCACCACACCAACACCTCAGCATCACTAACACCACCACCACCACAACTAACACCGTCAGCATCACTAACACCACCACCACCACAACCAACACCGTCAGCATCACTAACACCATCACTATCACCACAATTAACACCGCCACTATCACCACCATCAACACCAGTTACTCTCACCACCACCATCGTCATCATCATCAACACCGTCACTATCACCACCACCACCACACACACATGCCTCCGGGGCCCCATCTGTGACCGTAGTGATAACATTACATAAGGTCGCGCGGCCTCCTGAAGACACACTGTGGGGGTACAGGGCGAAGTGTGAACCCCTGGGTGTCCTTAACCACGTCTTATATCCTGACGTGGGTGAATTATCTGAGGAGGGGGGAGAGAGATCAAGTTGGTATTGTGTGTGTGTGCTGTCTGTGTGTGTGTGTGTGTGTGTGTCTTCCGTGTGAGAGAGAGTCATAACACATCTACATACATTTATGGGGTGACTGCGTGTATATAAACCCAGGAACGTGGCCAAAGTGAGGAGGAGGAGGTGTGTGACCGCCCCAATATGAATTAGCATCTGTCTGGTTGCCTGTGTGTCCTCCACTATATGACGCTGCACATAGCTAAGCAGAGTCACTTTTCTGCCTCTCTTCACTCTACATCATCATCCACACCTCATAAACATTACGGGTTTTTTGTTTTTTCTACGCGAGGTTTTCTTACATTTTAAAACAATATTATTTTCATTCCCGCCACAAAAATTATTAAAATTATTTGATTTTTTTTAAGGAAATTAAACTCTTTTGTAACAAGGTTGATTTCAATACAACCTGAAACATCTGAAGCGGTTTACGAATAAGGCTCCTGTGAAGAAACTCGGACAGACAGACAGGCAGTGAGACGGACGGAGGAAACGAGATGCTCATATCCCGTCCACAACTCGGTGACAATAGATCTCAGAGTTATATGATGGCCCCTGAGAGACATTTTAATACAACTACAACAGTCCATTCCGTCGTGTAGCTGGATATTGAGTATCGTGTCACAAAATCCTACACTCAACCATCTCACATAATGCGGCGCTCCTCGGTGACCAAAATTAAGTTTCCAGGAGAGAGTCGGGATGGGAGCGTCAGGTGACTTGGGAGGAAACAGCCGCTCTAGAACACCTCCCCTGATACAATATTTACCTGTAATGATTTCGATACATGGGAAATATAAGGGTGGGGTGAGTGTGTGTGTGTGAGACGCTAGAATATTAAAACGTAGGTCCCACAGGCAGTGAAAATACAGCACAATTGCACACTAAGCCTTCGGTATACAAGGAGACACGGTAGCCAGCCGGTACTACAATCTACCGCCTTCACCACTTTTATTATGTAAAGTTTGGTACCCATTCACAGCTGGGTAAACTGGGGGAACCCTTGACGCAAACCAGCAACCCAGAGGACAATAGGCGAGCGCTGTATCTACCGCGCCGTATCCCTCGAGAACATTACGTGTCGAGTCAAAATCAGTCATACACAAAGGAATATAAACCTCTAGCCTATGTTACGATAATACCACGTGAGACCTCTTGTACAGTACTTCAAGAGCCTGTGCTTGTCCAATACTTGTCAACAGTAAGGCACAGATAACTGACTGACTGACTGACCAGCCAAAAGAAGATGTAAGTGACTGTATTAACCAATAAGATTTAAGTTTTAATCTATATCATCACTAATCTGACTCGGCTCTCAACGAGGATGTTCACTAGATCCATTTTTCCACAGCATACATTTTTTCTTCCTTCACGTCGGTACACCATCCCCTCCCCCCACGAGGTGAACAGTTTTATCATATACTTGCAACTTTCCACTACGTTATCAAGTCCGACACAACTTCTTTTAAATTACTTCATTAATTATATTACCAAGCCTAACCTGTCCTGGCCAAGTTTATATTACGTTAGGAACAGTGTGGTTAGGGTAAGAATTTTGTTCAATAGGCTTTGTATTTCGGACAAAACTAAATCAATCAATTTATATCAAGTTAGAATGAAGAATATAATTTATTTAGTTACACCTGATCTGTAGTTTTAGAAGAAAAAACCTAAGGAGCTTAACCAACGCAAAAATCTTAATTTACTGAACTAGATATAAAAACTTATAGTTTTCGGCTATACATATTTCCCCCAGTAACAGATAAAACGTGCGTGGTCCAGCCAAGCAGCTGAGAGACGAGTTATAATAACCGGCCACAGTATTAAGGAGGACGTATTAGACAAACGCCGAGGTGCAGTCCCAGGAACTATTTCGTCCTTAACGGGATATATTGTCTGCTATCCCCCAAAAGCTTTAACTTACAACCAGTGAACCAGTTTTTTCTTTAAGCAGATTGAATCAATTTGTTACAGAGTGTAACTTAAATGTTAACACATATCCGCCCTCCGTTGCTAGCTCTCGTCTTACCCCTCCCGAAACGTGGATACATGACACTGTTGTCAGCCAAGAATATCGACTTACAGTTGACTGGCCTCAATGTGCAGAGGCTGCCGGTGTTATGGCCCAATTGGGAGCGGGCGAGTCCATCAGTATTGATCGGTAACGAACGGAATCAAATTCTACTTTGGTAACATGATGACACTGATGACTACACAACCTCAAAACCGTGCCCAGGTTCGTAACCCTTCTGGATACCAATACAATATTATATATATATATATATATATATATATATATATATATATATATATATATATATATATATATATATATATATATATATTATTCATAAATGCTTTTACCTGCTTTGGTTCAGGTCTCAGGTGGCTACAGGTGCTGATCATCTCAATATAAGCATCAGCAGCTAGAGGGTTGGTTCCTCCGTCTCAGTGACAGATGCAAGTCCACTGTAAAAGAGTTCCACCATCACAGTAAGCGCCCTGACAGTCAACTCATTTGTTGCTGAATGCCCAAGACCTTGAGCACAATGAGGAAACTCAATCCTCCACTCTGATCAGGATTTGAACCAGTGGCCAATCACCTGCGAGGCGAACGTTCTATTAACTCGTGTGTGTGTGTGTGTGTGTGTGTGTGTGTGTGTGTGTGTGTGTGTGTGTGTGTGTGTGTGTGTGTGTGTGTGTGTGTGGTATATACCTAAAATTACTGAACTAAATAAATCAAGTCTGTGAGATATTATTAAAAGGAAACTAACTGTAAAAGAGACAGATGGAGGAACATCACCGCTATACAGTATTAACCAAGAGTCGTAAAACGCCAAGTCGCGCCATAACCTCTAATACTCTCCTTAGTCGACATGAATGATGGGTCGTACAACACCCTGAACATCCGACAGTACCCGACAGTCCCCTCACCACACAATAACCTCCCTCGTAATGAGCGAGGTCATTAATCACCAGCCCTTCCCCTACTCCCCTCCCCACCACTACACTAGCATTACACAGGTCATCAGTCCATAATGATCAGCTTATGGAGGGTCGACGGCAGCAACCTGGAGACGCAACAGTGCAGCAAGAGGGGGGGATCAATCAGGCCCCCCGTGATGGCCCATCTGGGGGTAGGGGGTACAAACTACAGCCCTTCCCTGAGGATAATCACCAGCCTGAGTTTCTCCCTTTAGCGGCGGCAGTAGCCAGGTTCCCAATATGGCTCTGGTGTCCCTGTAAGAATCACCAATGTATATGTTACTGTTTCTTGTCTAGCCTCGTTGGTGTTTCTACAAGAGAGACGACTCTTATTTACCGACTCCTCTTCAGACTGCCTTTGTCTCTCTCTCTCTCCCCCACCCTTTATCGTTGCTGTCCTGTTTCTCTCTCTCGCCAAGCTGTTACTGTTGTTCTCCTCCCCAACGATGGCCTGACCTTTACCGCCTTAGGAATTGCCCCTGTCTTTCCTTCAGAACTATATCGTTATCTACCTGTTCATTCCCCCTTCTTGTTGTCGAGGCTGCCAAACATAACTCCCATAATCTCTCAGATAACAACAGACATATTTATCTCCCGTCGGTACATTCTTTGGGGGGAGGTTTAAAGGTGTAAGGATAACCGTTGTTTCAATTAGCAGGTTCACGGAGTCCTGCACCTACCTCACCCACCCACGCCAGCTGGTGATATTGATAGTCTCCCAGCTTGTGACAACCACATAAGTAAACCGATGTATCTGACGCTTATTGCATAACACACCCCCCCTCTTCCACAAACACACACACACACGATCTGTATGTGCATTTTAAAGGCATTCTGAGAGAAGTCAAACGTCACAGGTCACGACGTCACAAGCCCACAGTCACGACGCCACAAAACAAAGGTCACGACGCAAGCACCAAGTCACGACGCCACAGCACCAAAGGTCACGACGCCAAGCACCAGGTACGCACCGGTCACGAGCACAAACACTACAGGTCACGACGCCACAAGCACTACAGGTCACGACGTCAAGCACCACAAGTCACGACGCCACAAACACTACAGGTCACGACGCCACAAGCACTAAGGTCATACACACTGAGGAGGCGGGAGGGAGATGAGGGGAGGAAAGGGAGGTAGGAGGTGAAAGGAAGAGGGGGAGGTGAGGACAGGCCGGAGACGGGGAGGGCTGTGGAAGGGGACGGTGTGGGGGGGTGAGTGGCCAGGGTCACCAGCACTGCAGTGTGTACACAAACCTGTCAGTAGGAACTCCATTAGGGGGGAGGAGTGAGGCGGTAAGTGGTCTACAACTGCCGGGCCGCTCTTACCACCTGCCTGGCCACTCTCTACTCACCTGTCTGGCCACCTCTACCACCTGCCGGGCTGCCCTCTACTCACCTGCCCACATACCTCTACCACAGTTCCGCCCACACCAATCACCTGCCGGGCTGCCCTCTACCACCTGCCTGGCCACACCTCTTACCACCTGCCGGGCCGCCCTCACCTCACCTGCCTGGCCACCCTCTTACTCCACCTGCTCCACACCCTCTACCACCTGCCTGGCCACTCTCTACCACCTGCCTGGCCACTCTACCACCTGCCTGGCCACCCCTACCACCTGCCGGGCTGCCCTCTACCACCTGCTCACAATCTCTTACTCACCTGCCCACACCTCAATCACCTGCCTGGCCAATTTCTACTTTACCAGGTCATCTCTGCCCACCCGGCCAACATTGGACGCCTTAACCTCCACCCAGCTGCCTCACCCATGCTATTATTTTTATTTGTATTTGTCTTTTTATGAAGTCTCACACTCCCCTGTGTGTGTGTGTGTGTGTGTGTGTGTGTGTGTGTGTGTGTGTGTGTGTTGCTTATCGACACATGTTCGTCTGGTGGTGAATGATGAGTCACGTCTTCTCTGTGACAGCGAGATGAGCTAAGAGTCACCTGGCCATCTGACACCTGTGTACATTCAATACTATTCCTGACCCTTTGACGCAGAGAGGCACCGGGGGGCAGATAAACAGGCGATAGTGGGCCAATGTTTTCATAGTTTGGGGTTTAGCTCTGTGCTGTGGTAAGTGGCAATGGTGCTCACGGTAACTGCCACACACACACACACATACACACACACACACACACACACACGTATTCTTTCTAACTGAATAAATGAGTCACTCTGAAAACGAATGGCGTGAGAAACCAATTAAGTGAGAAAGTTTGTTTATGCTAAGTGAAAAGGTCTTTAAACGCCGTACCCTACCCATGCAAGGTAACCCTCACAAAAACGTTCTTCTATCAGTACCAACCTCAACCTACTTACATGTTTAATTCAATTCTGGTATATCTGTAGAGGATTAACCAACATGAATTCAAATACGATGAACAACACCTAACCATTTCCACTACGATTCCCACTGCATTATTTTATTCTGGTTATCGATGATTTTATTCAGCCTCGAGAAATCTCCCGCAGCCAAAGAATTACTGAGACGTGATATTCTTGACTAAACTGGTTATTTACTCTGCCTTTATCATCGATTAGGTGCGCAAATTCACGAGCAAATACCAAACAATTGCTATCATCAGGACCAGTATTAACAGTGGTAAATACTAACAAGTGATCGTCAAGGTGACTTAATCCCCCACCACAGCCAAGACCAAGAGAACATAACTCGGGGTAATAATAATGATAATGCAAAATACTGATAATGATCGAACTATCATGGGAGCTTGTTACGATACATTACGAGTTCTCTTGCGCACACACACACACAGTACATCAGCAGCAACAGTAATAACACGCACCAAAGATACGGTTAAGACTAGGAGATAAAAGTCACCCGATTCTGTTTCTCTCCCAATACCGTATCTCGCTTTTTCTGTTCATTTTTCGTCTGTCGACTCTCTGTTCTTGCCTCCCTCCTGACTTCTTCATGGAGGGGACGGGGCGAGGCGAGGGCAAAAGGGAGAGGGGCGGGGCTGGAGGGGCCGAGGGGACGGTCATGGGGGCGGGAGGGGGAAGCACACTCTCTACCAATTACTACCATGATACTTAAATTCCGAATTCATGTATATATGTGTCACTCTTTCATACACGTCTACCATCAGCTTACCGGTAACTCTCTGTGAACATGACATAAACTCCCATGCCAAACTTCAAAGATCAGGTACACAATATAGAAAGATCCCCTGAACTAAACAACACCACATCAAATCTTTCCTCACTACGACTCTTTTTACCTCACTGTTGTTGTCTACTTGATCTTCTTTCCCACATTCAATACGACACAGTTACAGACGCAAGTACTTGGTAGCTCGTCTCGTAATGGATATCCCAAAAGCCATCATATTATCAGGCGATTCTCCACCTCGTGTAGAGTAGATCAGAGTAGCGAGTGTCAAGAATACTGATGAGTGAGTCAATGATGATATTAAAGCCTTCATGTCGGTCAAGTATATCTTATTAGACAGATAACAGTTGGAATCTGTGGTAACGAATACCCGGAGTGACAGTGATAGGCAATTCAATAAGCTATAAACTTCTTTGTAAATAGAGTTCAAGTGGGCACAGTGTATAAGTACCGAGGGTTGAGGCGTAGTTCAGGCACCGCAGGAACTTGATATAATTCAACAAGTGTTACTGTACAGCGGTAGATTCAGGGAGATGGGGAAGGTCTTCATTATTTTCTTGTTAAAAGTTAAATTCTCCTTTACTGAAAATCCTATTAACCAGGCTTCTTCTAGGCCTCTGATTTTCTTTATATTTTCTCGCTGGTAAGTTCGCAGGCGGCCCACCAATCCCCAGCCTTGTTCAATGGCTCTGGCATGCGAGGCTCGGCAGTTTGAACAGCTGCGCTATCACCCCCCCCCCTCCTACATGACCTTCAAGAGCCGCCCTGGTGCACCAACAGAACCAGACACCATGCAACATTTCCAATAATAAAAACGGCCTCATTTTTCCGCAAAACAATAAGGAAACTCATCTCAGTACATGGAAGACTAAAGGTATCTATTAAATTCCTGGCAATAACTACCAATAGTAAATGACATGAGTTAGCGGGTTCATTTCCAACGTGGAACGAATAAGCGACGGCCATTACCAGTGTAAATATACAAATATCAAGTAACACCCGTCCACAGCGTTTGGTTCAAGCAGTCCACTGTCCTTAACCCGTCTCATTAAAGACGCTTTATTTATACGGCCGAGATACACACAACGAGAACTGCGTTTCGTTTCCTTGTGGTCTTCTTTAACAACATTTAATTCTTTACCTTCTTCGTCGACGATTTTCCGCGTGTGTCATGGAACAGTTTCAAATACAACCTGACGAAACTCGACGTCCTTTACTCAAATCAAAACTGCAGTTCCAGCAATAATAAGCATTTATGTTTCTGCTAAATTTTCATTAACGAAATATAAAACTATAAACAACAGAGTTCATAAATGGGTCACAAGGAGTATTACATTTAAGTAAATAATGGTTAACCAGCCAGTGACAAAACCAAAGACCCCATCAGTGTGCTTCCTACATTCACAGAAACCAGTGAGGCATTTCCCTCCCTGGGCAAAAACTTGTGGCTGGCCAAGCCAGCCTGGAGGAGACAATGGAAGCAGTGTGAACGACAATGTCAGCTACGGCCACCTCGCACACCCTAGCGGTGACAGGATTGCAAGGAAATGTCGTTCAGTCCCTGATTCTCATTTATTACGTAATGATTTTCACATTTTTTATGCAACTTAATGTAAAATACCGCCTGCTTTTATTCTTTATGTCGCTGAATACTTTCTGGATAACACTGACTGAAGTACTGTTCTGGGTGGAAAAGTTGTCAACGTTAATAAGACACGTCGATGAGAAATGCCCAGACAGCATGTTGGATAAGCCCAATGGCTGGTTGTTCTGTGGTCGAGTCCATCCGGTGACAGGTCAGTGACTCCCAGTGACGCGGCCCAAGATCACAGCTCGTCAATCCGCGCGGTGCACAAAGAAAACGTTACTGAAAATGTTTACCGCCCAGCTGAAGTTTGACGATACCAACAGGTTTAATTTTTTTTTCGTCGTTATGCCTAACACAGCGTCACTGGCACACAGTCGAGCGGTGAACTGGTTAAAGCTTTTATATTAATAACAATAAGAGATGTAACTTCGCCAAGCCTGTTTTTATAAGACAGAAACACCGTACTTAAAATAGCGAGTGAGAAACTTATTGGCTTTATTATCCAATCACATAATTCCCAGTACATATATTTTACCGTCATCAGTTTCGGTTCCTGTTACTGAGAGAACTTTTTCCTGGTCGTTCATTCAGGTTCAGCCAAGCATATCAAATCACACCCGACGACTCCACCATCAAGGATGATTACGTGGGAGGTGGAATTTGCAAGAAAGTTGATTAAAGGATATCTCAGAGCCAAATAAAACCTGGTGATGATTTACGGTTTTCTATAATTACCAAACTAAGGTCGGCTCAGAGGGTCAGCTTAGAGTCGAGTGTGTGTGTGTACTGTGAAGCAGCTGATGACCGGTATACAAATATTTGAACCAACTCATCAACAACACTGTACTGAGCCTGAGTTTAATAATTGTCTCTCCTTCACCTTATATATATATATATATATTTAACCAACTAACTAACCTAACCTGACAACACTAGTCTGTCGTGTACGCCTCCACTTAATGCCTGTGTCTGAGTCTTATTATCAAGACTTAAGCCTCCACCGATGACTGGCTCTACCCAACTTAACAAGACTATAAAATCTAATATATATTTATACACTATATAACAAGACTATAAAATCTAATATATATTTATACACTATATACACCTTCACCCATGGGCTATATTTGGCAACCTTCATATAATGCCTCCACCATGGGCTATATTTGATGAATGTAACTCCTCCTTGGGCCACATTTGATAACCTTATTAAACCTAGATAGCATTAAACCCAAAGTCTTATGTTCATGTAACCATTAATAACACCAACTGTCTTATACAGCATAAACAAACAAAAACATTTAGAAAAAAACCTCAAAGAAAAAATCCCAGGTATAACTATAATATTTTCCTCAGGTATTAGTAAACATTGTTCCGACGTAATACAGTAATGGAAACAATTTTATGCCAAGTTTCTAATTATATAGTTTGTGAGCCTCTGACTTTATATAACTTGATTGAAGTAAACTGTGAAGGTGATTTGACTTGGAAATACTTCACAGCCTTAAGAGATCTTTAGTACACATGATCACTTACTCCCGCAGCTGACCAGGTAAACCATATAACAATTAATGGCTCTCACTTACTTTATTTGGGAGTTGTTGTCACAGCTACCGATGAGGACACACACACACACACACACACACACACACACACACACACACACACACACACTTATCTTACATAATACAGCAGTAGTAAGAACATGATAAAGCCTTGTTTACCGTTATGCTAATGTAGCCTTACCTCATCAAGGTATACATACATACATACATACATACATACATACATACATACATACATACTGTACATCAAACGAAAAATACGAAAAATATGGCATCAAATTACTTGTTGCCTAACATGGGAATTTTTAATATGTCGAATTATATTTCCCCGACACTATATAACTTCACTTTGCATATGGTCAATGGTTTTGTAACTTAACATTTAAAAGTGATGAGTCTTGCTTACCTTATTCGATGCGTCGGTGATACAATCCCTGTGGGAGTTGTCCTGAGGGCGCTGGTTCCACTTCTTACTCCGGTGCGAGGTTAAGACACTTTCACACGCACTTGTACGGTTTACAGTCAAGAGTTCGTTTACACACTTGGTATGTCTTTGTTAGTCGTAAGGGAACTGTGACAAATAACTGCTGTTGATGTCCATGTAACAAGTACACTCATGTTTTGTTTATGTTCCAGGGTTCACACACTTTATACTGTCTGGACTCCTAACACACACACACTGTTTATATTCAAGCACTTTAGTCCAACTTACACTGTTTCTTGATAGTTGAGCAACCTAATGTATATAATTCTTCGTTGTTTTAAGTAGATTTAAGAAGTTCCATGGTCCTTTAGTCCTGTACAACTCAAATTTAATCGAGTTTGTTCAATACCGTCCATGCAATCTTCCCTTGTGTACTGTAGTATATTTAAGCTTCACTGATAACGAATAGCTCACACTATATGAATTAACTGAAGGACAGGAACACCATATTGAGGCAACAATAAACCGGCATATGTGTATAACGTGATTTCAATCTGACCCGGTGGTCTAAAAACAAAAGCAGGTGGATATAAACAATGACTTGAGGTTGGTAGTATCCTTTGTCCAACACTTATACTGGTGATGTTGGCACGGGGAGAATTACCAGTGATTCCGTGCACTGATAAAAGTCCATTGGAAAAGTTCAACCGGTGAAGAATTTGTGAATTCTTATATTTTCAAAGGTCTATTAATATTCAACATCCTGGGAGCTCCTGAACATTCTTAGTGGAGGAGAAATGATGAAGAACTTTGCCTCCTGACGGTCGTAAGCGTTTCTTGCCACGCTGCTTTGCTCCAGATGAACTTTTCCTTTCATTCTGTTCTGTCTTCTCGGATCATCTTATATTTACAACACCTTCAGGATCTTTCATTTTTCTCTCCGGGACACTTGTTGCCGTCTGTCTTTGGTGCTCGTAACCATTAAATATCACCATCACTAGAGCATATCGATCTTATACTGGAAGGTGAATCATTTCTTGGACTACCATGGTAAGTAATCTATTCTTCTCTTACTCAAACACAAATATTACCACAACCTTGATAGGCATTGTACTTCTGTGAGGCAAAGGTGAACAAAATCCCCTTCTAATATCTTCTACGTTGTAAATGATAACTAAAGAGACTAGTGTACTTTAATTCTGGCTCCTCTTACACCGACCTCCAGTTGCTGCCATATTTAGTATCCCTGCGTCGCCGTTGACAACACAAATCCTCGATATATCATCTGTGGGTTTCCCCTGTAGCTCCTCTGTCTTGTCATCTAACGAAGACACATTTCGTTGATTAACTCTGGTGGTCAAGCGGTGGTGGAGGATCGACTGGACATAAGCGAGCAATATTTCTTGGCTCTCCTGCTGAACTGGGTTGACACGGTAAGATTATACAGTAGGTCAGTGAGGCTGTTATTCTTATCGTCTGCTGTGTTGAAACTCAAGCAAGACAACTGTTACTTTTCTCACAGGAAGTATATCACAATTCTGCATTAGATCTTCAACACAATTCAATACCAAGGAGATAACAGTCTCATAGGTGTATAAACCTTTACACACACACCAACAGTAGCACTACACTGTAAACGAGTCACCACAGTCTGTACACACACACCATCAGGCCTCAGTATCACTCCACGGGTCAACACAGTCATTTAGAGCTGATAAAAGACACCCTGGAAACCACAAAAATATTCAAGCATTAGATAAGGTTCACAATCAGTTATTATTAACAAGTTTTAACCCGTATATTTCCCCTTAAAACTATGGCATTCATCATTAAGTGTGGATCTGTGTATGATGGCACAAGGTTGGGTAAATACAAGTAGTCTTATCATCAATGTACAATATACTGTATATATTCTCTACATTACGCCCTAATATAAACGTTTACATATTGTCTGTCTCTCTTCTATTGTGAAATATGAAATCTAACCTAAGGGCAAAGATGTAATGGCCTCCTGAGCTCTGTATTGTAACTTACTACAATTGTTCTTCCCGACAATCCTCTTAAGAGTTACAGAAACCTTAGTGTTAATATTTAAAAAGTTGTGACTCACCGTAGCACAGACTTGCATCCTTTTCCTGTGTTAGATCTTGATAACTTGTGTACTTGGCAATAAGTCGGGTTTGTGAGGCCGTAAAGTTACATCACAATAAGATCAGGAACCAGACTTAATCTTGTGGGCTTCGATAATAACTGGATATTTCTCTTTTTGTCTGACGTCAAGGTAGAACCAGTTCACAATATGTCGTACAAGTCCATCCTCTCTCCAGTCTTCATCTGGGTCGTCTTATCTGTGTTAATATTTAAAAAGTTGTGACTCACCGTAGCACAGACTTGCATCCTTTTCCTGTGTTAGATCTTGATAAACTTGGCAATAAGTCGGGTTTGTGAGGCCGTAAAGTTACATCACAATAAGATCAGGAACCAGACTTAATCTTGTGGGCTTCGATAATAACTGGATATTTCTCTTTTTGTCTGACGTCAAGGTAGAACCAGTTCACAATATGTCGTACAAGTCCATCCTCTCTCCAGTCTTCATCTGGGTCGTCTTATCTGTAGAATTAGACGAATTTCAGTGTTTAAGACATTAACTTAATCACCAACGTCACAACTTTAACACAACCTAGAGTGGTTTTGGATAATTATACCTAAACACAAGTAAATGTCTTGCTGGCAGGAAGAAGCAGTATGAACCACAGTGAAGTACAACAGTGACTGTGGCACAATAATAGTTATACTTTGTTTGTTTTTATGTTCTTGGAGGATAGGTTGTGAACAAGTTCCTATCATAACACTGTAGCTGGTTGGGTATTATGTCAAGTGTATTTATAATGTACCATATTACTTATTAATACTAAGTATATATATATATATATATATATATATATCTCATAAAGGTGACCCGACCCTGGCGCTTGTGGCCAGGAACACGGCATATTCATCTTCATCTCTCTAATTCCGCGAACAAGATATTTTCTGGTTCCTGTCACCCGTGTGTCGTGTGGAAGATTTACACCCAAGGTCAGGCAATATGTCGGAATCTCTCCATGTTGAAATTGTTCTTCTCACTTTCTTATTTAGGACATTAAAATGTATATTTACTCTATAAAGCACAACCATACATACTGACAGATCCTCGAGTCTGGTGCACGACAAATAATAACAATAATACGGCTGCAGGAGCACACATTTAACTTTACTCGTTATTACTGAGAATATAATTTCAAATCAACTGGGGGATGAACCGGGACTTATCAGATCGTCCAATACATCTAATCATAAGCATTCAAGTGGTTTATCTCAAGTCCTAAAAGGAAAGGTGAGCAAGAAGAACTGGTCACTGGCTACGTTAAGGTCCACTTGAAAGAATCCCTTTACGTACGGCAATAACTTACAACTTGAACCATAAAGGCGGTAACAGACCTGATAACCGCAGCTCCATCCCCTATAAACTTAATACGACTTGTTTTGGCTGTGAAAACAAATAAAATAACCCATCTAACGCGAAGACAACAAGCCGTGTATATACCGTAGAGGTAAAATTAATCATTATACAAGTACTTACATTCATGAATCAAGTGACTGAGTTTATACGTCAAAAATCAGTAAATATCAAAGTAAGAAGCTGAACACAGAAGCTTGAATACCTACGACCTCATATTCCTCGTTAATTAACATAAGAACAAAAAACAAATCTATCCCTCACTCAGGCTCTAATCTTCACAACATGATATTCCTAAAGCAGGATATAAAAAGATACACATTTATCAGACGTCGTATATATATAATGCAGGTAATTGGTGCTGGGCAAAACACTTATCTTCCTGTAGTTTATAAACGAGACACGAATGCGGCGGAGTCTCGGGCGATGCCAAGCCAAGTGTTATGAGTTGGGCTGGGAACAATTTCGGGAGACCTGATGTTACAAAATCTGTATTCTGATAAACCCGGTCATGGGGTACAGTTAACTAACACACACACACACACACACACACACACACACACACACACACACACACACACACACACCTCAGAGGATGGTACCAAGGATCTGACGAACCTCGAGACGCTTCACTCAACCACTATACATAGACTAGCTAATTATGTCATACGTGAAGACCAGAGACCAATTAATTTTGAAATAATTAAATGTATTGAAAGCAAAATTAACTCACAAATTAACTCCCAATAGAAGAAAAAAAAAATAGACAAAATTTGGACACCAAGCTGAAAGTTGTTACCAAATATTCATAGCGTTACCGTAATGACTTGGAGTATATATATAGAACAGACATAAAACTCGTAACCCTGGCGATCCTTAAACACTAGACACTTGAGAAAGTGTAAAAGGTTGTTATTCTTGTTCCTTCACCTCCATACTAAAGTGAATAGTGAGTAAGTTACAACACACAGCCTGAGTGTACTGTGGACCACCTGCACTGAGGGGCGGAGGATTCCCTGTAATAAGAAGTTTGGTCAAATACTGCACACCAATAGACGTCCTCCTCTATAGGTTTTGACTAAGTAATCCTTGGGAATGTAATTATGGTGATCTAAATTGTCGTGTGGAAGTAACAAGTATATAGGTATAGTTCTCTTATAGTCTTCATAATACTAACTGCATATTTTATTTTTTTTTTACATAAATTTCGTCTATTGAATTAAAATGCACGAAATGATAAACAAAATGGCAGCGCCCATTAATGAAAATAGCCGAGGAATATAAACTCGTCTATTTATATTTAAGTACTGTACTGTACCCATTAACAGCCCACCCTGTACTCCCACCCTATACCTCCATGCAGGTCACCCACTTTCACCCCTACACCATCACCACACTACGTCTCTCAATCATTTTCACCAACACCTTAGTCTTTTATCAACATTGTTATTATTATCCACTCTGTATCTCTATTTTTGTTTGCTAAATAAACTGTTTCAATATCCACATCAACATATCCACCAAAGATAAAGACGATAAATCCCCCCAAAAAAGGTGAAACAGAAATACTAAAAATTGACAAAGTTATCATTCACGGAGTTGAAATACCTGGGCCTTATTTACTGCCTGTCTAGTTGTACATGTTAAAATCACAACGTTACTCGCTTCCATGACAACTTAATTTCACTATCACACAAGTCAAGCTGTGATATCATCCGGTGTGGTTAAGTCCTATGTCTTAGAGCTACTGTGAAAAAGGTGCTACTGCAGTGATGGAGGTGTAGTGTTGTGTTGTATATATAGTTTAGTATAACAGACGACGAGCGAAGAGATGGTACTGACAAGACCATAACTCAAGAGGCGAGGTCCCATGATGATGATGATGATGATGATGATGATGATAATGATTACAATGCATATATTATACAAGGCAAGTTTTCATTATGCTTCATACTAAACGCGACAGTCTCTCATCGTCTGACACACACACACACACACACACACACACACACACACACACACACTCATGAAGAGCTTCAATCACATCCTCTTTACTGTACGACACACGCGTGGGTTTTCATCATGTCGTTGCAATAATCTCCATCATTCTACACAACAGCCCATGATACACTCCTACCCCCACCCCTCCCTATCCACAGAAGGTTCCTATCATCCGGAACACACGGGCGGTTCCCATCATCCTGCAGATTCCCGCCGCCGGCCCACCAACACGTCATACTGGCTGCGGTGAGCGTGGCATCAATGGGCACTAGAGCCGCGGCACCCGCCACAAATACACAGTAATGGCGGCAACACGTCCTGCTAACCTACTGGAAAAGTATTACATTCCGCCGACTCTACTACTACTACTGCTGCTGCCTCGCCCCCTGCTGTCTCTCGCTAACACTACTGATGCTGCCTCACCCCCTGCTGCCTCTCGCCGACACTCCTCACCAAACACTTTACAGCATATCCCCAGAATTTTACGAAAAGGAGAAAGATCTCTCTCTCTAACTAAAATATAAGTAATCCACTGAGCTTTATGATCCAATTGTATACAATATATTTGACTAATCCCCATTAATCAATCATAAATTATTGCCATTCCCATTAATCAATCATAAATTATTGCCATTTCCATTAATCAATCATAAATTATTGCCATTCCCATTAATCAATCATAAATTATTGCCATTCCCATTAATCAATCATAAATTATTGCCATTTCCATTATTACCATTAATAAAAGTACTACTCTAGTATTATTATAAATACTATTATTACTAGCCACATACATTCTCTTCTTGTCCCTATTTTTTACGCTGAAATTGTTTAATATATTTACAGCCTATTTGGATTTTTTTTCGTAGTTCAATATTCCTTAGAGTTAAGCTGGTAATATTATTTTACAGAACAAACATAAAGATTCGTTCCTTAAGTTATTCTCTACGACCAGCCAGGTTTATATTGGGGGTGTGTTGTAGCGCCTGTGATGTTCCCTCCTCGCTGAAGGCAGAGGGAGAAGGAGGAAGTGGGAGGGAAGGAAGACAGAGGGATAGGAAAGAGGTGGAAGGTGGGGAGGAAGGGGTAAGAAGGGAGAGGGAGGGATAGGGAAAAGGAAGAAGAGGTAAGGGGAAGGGAAGGGGGGGAGAGGATAATGAAGGGGGTAAGGTTTGTATGATGAGTCGCTAATTACTGGCTGGCACTGGTTACCGCAATATTACCCTAAGTGACGACAGTCCTCTTAACCTGACCTGGTACGGTATACATTTACCTTACATTCTGGCGTCACTGAAATACCATTAACGGCACCATTATCCCGGGTTCATTATGACCGTGGCTTTTACCCTCCTGGAGACTGGGACAACATACTGTTATATCAATTAGCAGTCACTGTGTCCTCATACTCTTGACATTATCCCAGTCAAGGCAAAGATCTTCTACGTTCATCTTAACCCCGGCCCACTGAGTGTATCTGAGCAGCCAAGCGGAAGATCTTAAAATACCATAAGAATACGTCAAGCGAGTATGACGCCGTTATACTGTACCAGTATATCTCACCACATTCTTTTATGCCAGGGTCCTCACCAGTGCAGAAACTCTCAATTTTTACCAATTGGCGCGGTAAAAATCCGCCTCCAGCAGGCGTGAAAGGTAAAGGAATGCGTCGATGGCGTCGTCCCTTTAAGATTTTCAAGTTACCTTCAGCAAGACATCTATCTTTGCTTTAGTGTCTGCTTGGAAAAAGGTGAAAGACTCGAACATTTCTCACGGCTATTTCCGAGGTGGTTTAACCCGCTCGCGACCTCGTGACTCAAGCCAGAGAAAGGTCTGGAGACTTACCATTAACCCCAGTTTGTCAACCAGATGGTGGCGATATCCCTTTACAGATGAACGCTATTGATTCACCTACCAAGTTACAAAATGGCGCTCCTGGTCACCAACGGGACGGTATTGGTACACAACATGGATGTCACTGATCTGCGGAGGGAGTCACACTACTACCTTACACCCGGACGCTATTAATAAGCTCGGTCACACAACTACCTTATACCCGGACGCTATTAATAAGCTCGGTCACACAACTACCTTACACCCGGACGCTATTAATAAGCTCGGTCACACAACTACCTTACACCCGGACGCTATTAATAAGCTCGGTCACACTACTACCTTACACCCGGACGCTATTAATAAGCTCGGTCACACTACTACCTTACACCCGGACGCTATTAATAAGCTCGGTCACACTACTACCTTACACCCGGACGCTATTAATAAGCTCGGTCACACTACTACCTTACACCCGGACGCTATTAATAAGCTCGGTCACACTACTACCTTACACCCGGACGCTATTAATAAGCTCGGTCACACTACTACCTTACACCCGGACGCTATTAATAAGCTCGGTCACACTACTACCTTACACCGGGATATTATTTACACAGTTATCTAAAGATTAACCCAGTGACTCATGTTGATGATGTGTCTTGAGTAGTTCCCCCATGAATGACATAAATAAAATCCTACTAAAAGACGATGGAGAGTGAAAGAGGCGCTGGAATAAATAATGAAGAGGTAAAGAGGAGCTGGAATAAATAATGAAGAGGGAAAGAGGAGCTGGAATAAATAATGAAGAGGTAAAGAGGAGCTGGAATAAATAATGAAGAGGGAAGGAGGAGCTGGAATAAATAATGAAGAGGGAAAGAGGAGCTGGAATAAATAATGAAGAGGGAAAGGGGATCTGGAATAAATAATGAAGAGGGAAAGAGGCACTGGAATAAATAATGAAGAGGTAAAGAGGAGCTGGAATAAATAATGAAGAGTGAAAGAGGAGCTGGAATAAATAATGAAGAGGTAAAGAGGAGCTGGAATAAATAATGAAGAGGGAAAGAGGCACTGGAATAAATAATGAAGAGGGAAAGAGGAGCTGGAATAAATAATGAAGAGGGAAAGAGGAGCTGGAATAAATAATGAAGAGGTAAAGAGGAGCTGGAATAAATAATGAAGAGGGAAAGAGGAGCTGGAATAAATAATGAAGAGGGAAAGAGGAGCTGGACTAAATAATGAAGAGGTAAAGAGGAGCTGGACTAAATAATGAAGAGGTAAAGAGGAGCTGGAATAAATAATGAAGAGGGAAAGAGGAGCTGGAATAAATAATGAAGAGGTAAAGAGGAGCTGGAATAAATAATGAAGAGGGAAAGAGGAGCTGGAATAAATAATGAAGAGGTAAAGAGGAGCTGGAATAAATAATGAAGAGGGAAGGAGGAGCTGGAATAAATAATGAAGAGGGAAAGAGGAGCTGGAATAAATAATGAAGAGGGAAAGGGGATCTGGAATAAATAATGAAGAGGGAAAGAGGCACTGGAATAAATAATGAAGAGGTAAAGAGGAGCTGGAATAAATAATGAAGAGTGAAAGAGGAGCTGGAATAAATAATGAAGAGGTAAAGAGGAGCTGGAATAAATAATGAAGAGGGAAAGGGGAGCTGGAATAAATAATGAAGAGGTAAAGAGGAGCTGGAATAAATAATGAAGAGTGAAAGAGGAGCTGGAATAAATAATGAAGAGGTAAAGAGGAGCTGAAATAAATAATGAAGAGTGAAAGAGGAGCTGGACTAAATAATGAAGAGGGAAAGAGGCACTGGAATAAATAATGAAGAGGGAAAGAGGCACTAGAATAAATACAAGGGTTTAAAAAAAATCATAAAGGTTGAACAAGGAAATTTTCATCTTGAGCAACTGTGCATTTTACAAATTCACTGAGACAAGAGCCGTAGACCCAAAACCCCATACGTTGAATTTTCCTCAGGACACAAACACATAAACGCTGAATTTTCCTCGTGACTGGAAATATAAAAAACGCATCTAACTAACTGACTAAAGACGGGAGAAGAAGAATATTTAATTCTCTATAAGATACAAGAGGGACTAGTGAACGCCTCCCTGCATAAACCAACATTATGGGTCACGGAAACACACACACGGACGCTGCAGTTGAGTCAGTGACCATTAAACATAAACCTGGACTTGACACCCTTAAAACCTGGACATAAACCTGGACCTGACACCCTTAAAACCTGGACATAAACCTGATCTTGACACCCTTAAACCCCCAGACACTGACAACAAATATAAACCTGGACCTGACACCCCTAAACCGGGACATAAACCTGGACCTGACACCCTTAAACCAGGACACTGACAACAAATACGAACACTTTAACCATTATGGCTCCTAGTGTAGATGACAAAAACACTTACACGAACACAGTGACGTCAAACAAATACATTATGTTTATTGGACGACACAAATTACGTCATTATGATCCTGACCAATGAGATGCACGTGTCGTTATGACGTTCATCAGCTGTCAAGGGAGCACGATACTTCATCACACACTGGTAATTGAAAAGAGATCCTCACATTGCATTGTTGGGTTAAGTCATTAAATCTCTGGTTCTATCGCTCGTTAAAATCTTCGCTACATTAACATTAACCAATCAAATCGTAAAATCGTATCGGAATCACTTCGTCATTGTTACGTAACCGACAGCCTCGTTCGCTTATATTCTGTAATTATGGTAAGTGAAGCAATTTTCCCTTTTTTTTCAGTTTCCAAAGACTTTTTTTAACATGTATGCAAAATAAAATAGAAAAATACACTGTCTTTTATTTCTTTTTTTTTCATATTTATTTTCTATCAATTTCATCATTTTACATATTCAATTTTTTTTCGGGGGCGGGGGAGGGATGGGGGAGGGAGGTGGTTTAGGGTGATGGAGGGGGTAGGAGAGAGATAGAGAGGGAGTGGGAGAGGGGGGTAAGGAAGTTGGAGTGGGGAAGGGAGTGGGGGTTAACACATAAACCATCATATATCTTTTTATGAATAATATTAATTTCGAATTAACACGTCAATGTATAACCAATAAAGTCTCTCTCTCTCTCTCTCTCTCTCTCTCTCGGGACAACAAATGAACACACTGCCAGACTAACATTCACTCCCTTAAAACTCAGCCAAACCCCGACAACACGCCATCAGCTGGTTCATTAACAAGTCCAGCCATCAAGATATACTATTTCGACTCTTCCTCCCGGCCGCCTAATTGGACAACACAACACAAGCTGACGACACATTAGCTGATTGAAGAAGCAATGAATCTCGTCCCTGGTTCAATGAGATGGTGGAGAAAGAGGAGGTAGTGAAGGAAGAGGAGTTGGAGGAAGAGGGTGGAAGAGGAGTTGGAGGAGGAGGAAGAAGAAAGAGGAGTATTAGGAGTTGGAGGAAGAAAGAGAAGTAGTTAGGAGTTAGGAGGAAGAAAGAGAAGTATTAGGAATTGGAAGAAGAAAGAGGAGTATTAGGAGTTGGAGGAAGAAAGAGGAAGTATTAGGAGTTGGAGGAAGAAAGAGGAGTATTAGGAGTTGAAGAGGAAGAGAAGAAAGAGGAGTATTAGGAGTTGGAGGAAGAAAGAGAAGTATTAGGAGTTGGAGGAAGAAAGAGGAGTATTAGGAATTGGAAGAAGAAAGAGGAGTATTAGGAGTTGGAGGAAGAAAGAGAAGTATTAGGAGTTGGAGGAAGAAAGAGGAGTATTAGGAATTGGAAGAAGAAAGAGAAGTATTAGGAGTTGGAGGAAGAAAGAGGAGTATTAGGAATTGGAAGAAGAAAGAGAAGTATTAGGAGTTGGAGGAAGAAAGAGGAGTATTAGGAATTGAAGGAGGAGGCGAGTATCACCAATCAACGGCGTGCAACAGGAAGCAAACAATATAACCTTGTATAGCTTCTCTCCACCACTGCTTATCTTGGGAGGCGTCTGGTGATAGTGTCAACACAATTAGCGAGATGGTCCACCCTCTGAGCCCTGTTCCCACACACACACCGCCTCGCCCCCCTAGAACTAACACTGATAACATTACGAGTTGCCAGATCCTACCGAGATCACCAGCCAGCCACCACAAACACACTCACTTTATTACGCTTGAATTTTGTTACGATTGTTTCAAGGAGATAAAGTAGGAGGATGAAAGGGAGAGGAATAATGACAATAGGAATAAACAAAGTGAATATGACGATTATAATCACACAAGGTAATTAGATGAGAATGATAATTACACAGGTGAGTATGACTAACCTAATCTAACTTAACCTAACCTAACAATCTAACTTAACCTAACCTAACCAATAATTAAAGAGGTAGATCATATATTAAGTTTAGACAAGTCGAGACGAAGGAACACCAACAAAGAAAGGAAGGAATGAAAGTAAACACAGACAAGAAGAGGGTGAAGAGGAAGGAGAGGGAGAAGCAGACAGAGGATAATAGAAGAAACGAGTTTAAACACGGGAGACGATAATACACAAGGAAGAAAGAAAGGAAGGAAGGAAGGAAGGAAGGAAGGAAGGAAGGAAGGAAGGAAAGCAAGAGGAGTCAACAGAGACGTGATACGGCAACAAGGTTGGTGACCACAAGACGCGAAATTAGTTTTTTCAGGCCTCAAGTGATTTTGGTCTCTCTCTCTCTCTCTCTCTCTCTCTCTCTCTCTCTCTCTCTCTCTCTCTCTCTCTCACACACACAAATTAACTCCGGTTACCAAGAGACCATAAGATTACACCCCATTTATTAACTTCACAAAAACTGATTATGACTGACATAACATACTAGGGTTACCTGTACTGTATACATATAAATATTCTGTATGATGAAGGATCTCTTTTAAATATAATCTATATAAGTGGAGGATCATCTAATTATACTAAGAAGCCATTTTAAATAGTCTGCATAAGGCTTCTAGTTTTAATATACCGTATTAAGAAAAGCCTATTAAAAATATTCTAGTTAAGGAGAAGTAATTTTCAGTATTATGTTTCAGGAGTTGTCTAGATAACAATAGACTTTTATTAAGAAGAGTATTAAAACACACACACTATCCCAAGGAATAAAAATAACCCGTATATATACAGCGTTAAACCAGCACACAGAATACCTTCCCACACTCCTTGTACAACAGTTCTGAGACGATTCCCTCTGAGACGATTCCCATCCCAGAGTCAGTTGAGGAAACGAAGAGGTCAAGAGGTCGGCTGGGATCCTGTCTGACCTGTTTCTCTTTATTGCCACCCTGGACACCTCCTCCTCCTCCACCACCAGCCATCTCATCCCCATAATACCAAACTCTTCCCTGTAGTATGTAGATAACACACAGAGGACCACGGACCCTCTCTACCCGTCACACTACAACTACAAACTTCTCTTGTGAGTGGGTCCCGCAGGCCTGACAAGAGCTCGTTCGGGGATAGGATACACCACATACTATTCTAGATGAAGCCTTTTTAACGGTAACCATAGAAGCAGCGTATTTAGCACTGCACTCGACCACCTCCACTTCACTAACTGTATATTAAAGTATCCCCTTCACAGCTGGATGAACTGGGTGCGAACCTACGACACTAAGAACAGAAAGCGGGTCCTGTATCCACTCAGCTGCCGCACTACCTCTGACTGGTATGATCAAGCTACCTAACTATTAAAAGGACACGGTTAATGAAGACATACTGTGTGTCATAAGTAACCAATGTTTCCACTTGATTCTGGGACACAATCTGAATGACACTCGATTATGTGTATTGGATAAGGTGCATCAATAAAACACCATGATTTTCCATATTGAAGGATTTACAGCAAGGAGCACGATTAAAAAATGGTGCTAGAGGAAGAAAGATGAGAAGGAATGGGGGAATGAGAGACAGTAAAGAGAGAGGAGGAGAGTAAATAAAACGGAAATGTAGAAGAGCAGCAGATAAAAAAAAAAGAAGGCCAGGGAGAGAAAGAAAGAAAGAAAAGAAAGAAATCCTACTAATCAATGAATGAAGTCTTTTTAATACACTCTGATAAGGATGCACAGTTGGATGGGCGAGGAAAAAAGTGAGTCAAAACAATACTAATCTCAACACCTCCGAGAAGAGTCCCCAATACATACAACACAATACTGGTGATCAAATTATTTCTTACCTCCTACAACACACCGAGCAGACACCGCAGACCATCTCCCCAACAGCCTTTTCCTCCCCTCCCCCTCCCCCCAACCCCCCCTACTCTCCTCTCATCCAAATCCCTCCCCAACAAAAAACTAGACAATATTGGGTTCCCTGACAAGAAAGGTCATATAAAAGACAAACACATCACCAAAAATCACAAAAACATCAGGCCATATGAGTCTCCCAGACATAGGTCACTCCATACCTAGTGTCAGATTAGGGTCCTGCTGGTCTCCCTCCCTCCCGTGTCAGAATAGGGTCCTGCATGGTCTGTCTCCTGTCAGAATAGGGTCCTGCCACCCCCCCCTCCCGTGTCAGAATAGGGTCCTGCTGGTCTCCCTCCGTGTCAGAATAGGGTCCTGATGGTCTCCCTCCCTCCCGTGTCAGAATAGATCCTGCTGGTCTCCTCCCTCCCGTGTCAGAATAGGGGTCCTGATGGTCTCCCTCCCGTGTCAGAAGAATAGGGTCCTGATGGTCTGTCTCCCTCCCGTGTCAGAATAGGGTCCTGTTGGTCTCCTCCTCCCGTGTCAGAATAGGGTCCTGCTGGTCTCCCTCCCTCCCGTGTCAGAATAGGGGTCCTGTTGGTCTCCTCCCCTCCGCGTGTCAGAATAGGGTCCTGCTGGTCTCCCTCCTCCCGTGTCAGAATAGGGTCCTGATGGTCTCCCTCCCTCCCGTGTCAGAAATCAGGGGTCCTGCTGGTCTCCCTCCTCCCCGTGTCAGAATAGGGTCCTGCTGGTCTCCCTCCCTCCCGTGTCAGGGTCCTTTGTCTCCTCCTCCGTGTCAGAATAGGGTCCTGCTGATCTCCTCCCTCCCCGTGTCAGAATAGGGTCCTGATGGTCTCCCTCCCTCCCGTGTCAGAATAGGGTCCTGATGGTCTCCCTCCTCCGTGTCAGAATGGTCCTGCTGGTCTCCCTCCCTCCCATGTCAGAATAGGGTCCTGATGGTCTCCTCCTCCCGTGTCAAATAGGTCTGATGGTCTCCTCCTCCCGTGTCAGAATAGGGTCTGCTGGTCTCCTCCTCCCCGTGTCAGAATAGGGTCCTGTTGGTCTCTCTCCTCCCCCGTGTCAGAATAGGGTCCTGTTGGTCTCCCTCCCTCCCGTGTCAGAATAGGTCTGCTGGTCTCCCTCCTCCCGTGTCAGAATAGGGTCCTGCTGTCTCCCTCCTCCGTGTCCAGAATAGGGTCCTGATGGTCTCCCTCCCTCCCGTGTTAGAATAGGGTCCTGCTGGTCTCCCTCCCTCTCTGGTCTCCCTCCCTCCTGTCAGAATAGGGTCCTGATGGTCTCCTCCCTCCCGTGTCAGAATAGGGTCCCTGGTCTCCCTCCCTCCCGTGTCAGAATAGGGTCCTGATGGTCTCCCCTCCTCCCGTGTCAGAATAGGGTCCTGATGGTCTCCCTCCTCCCGTGTCAAATAGGGTCAGAATAGGGCTGGTCTCCCTCCTCCCGTGTCAGAATAGGGTCCTGCTGGTCTCCCTCCCTCCCGTGTCAGAATAGGGTCCTGCTGGTCTCCCTCCCTCCCGTGTCAGAATAGGGTCCTGATGGTCTCCTCCTCCCTCCCGTGTCCAGAATAGGGTCCTGTTGGTCCTCTCCCTCCCTGTGTCAGAATAGGGTCCTGCTGGTCCTCCCTCCCGTGTCAGAATGGGGTCCTGATGGTCCCTCCTCCCGTGTCAGAAATAGGGTCCTGTTGGTCTCCTCTCCTCCCGTGTCAGAATAGGGTCTATTGGTCTCCTCCCTCCCGTGTCAGAATAGGGTCCTGTCTCTCCCTCCTCCCGTGTCAGAATAGGGTCCTGGGTCCTGATGGTCTCCCTCCCTCCCGTGTCAGAATAGGGTCCTGTTGGTCCTCCTCCCTCCCCTGGTCCTCCCTCCCGTGTCAGAATAGGGTCCTGCTGGTCTCCCTCCTCCCGTGTCAGAATAGGGTCCTGCTGGTCTCCCTCCCTCCCGTGTAGAATAGGGTCTGATGGCCCCCTCCCTCCCGTGTCAGAATAGGGTCCTGTTGGTCTCCCTCCTCCCGTGTCAGAATAGGGTCCTGCTGGTCTCCCTCCTGTATCAGGGTCTGCTGGTCTCCCTCCTCCCGTCAGAATAGGGTCCCGTCTCTCCCTCCCGTGTAGAATAGGGTCCTGCTGGTCTCCTCCCGTGTCAGAATAGGGTCCTGTTGGTCTCCTCCCTCCCGTGTCAGAATAGGGTCCTGCTGGTCTCCTCCTCCTCCCGTGTCAGAATAGGGTCCTGCTGGTCTCCCTCCTCCTAGAATAGGGTCCTGATGGTCTCCCTCCTCCGTGTCCAGAATAGGTCTGGTCTCCTCCCTCCGTGTCAGAATAGGGTCCTGCTGGTCTCCCTCCTCCCGTGTTAGAATAGGTCCTGCTGGTCTCCCTCCCGTGTCAGAATAGGGTCCTGCTGGTCTCCTCCCCCGTGTCAGAATAGGGTCCTGTTGGTCTCCCTCCCTCCGTGTCAGAATAGATGGTCTCCTCCCTCCCGTGTCAGAATATGGTCTCCAGAATGGTCCTGTTGGTCTCCTCCTCCGTGTCAGAATAGGTCTGATGGTCCCTCCTCCGTGTCAGAATGGGGTCCTGCTGTCTCCTCCTCCCTGAATAGGGTTTGAATAGGGTCCTGTTGGTCTCCTCCTCGTGTCAGAATGGTCTCCCTCCCCCTGGTCTCCCTCCTCCCGTGTCAGGTCAGGTCTCCTCCTCTCCGTGTCAGATGGTCTCCTCCCCCTCCAGTGGTCCTGCTGGTCTCCCTCCCTCCGTGTCAGAATAGGGTCCTGTGGTCTCCCTCCTCCCCCGTGTTCAGAATAGGGTCCTGCTGGTCTCCCTCCTCCCGTGTCAGGAATAGGGTCCTGATGGTCTCCTCCCTCCGTGTCAGTGTCCTGTTGGTCTCCTCCTCCCGTGTCAGAATAGGGTCCTGGCTGGTCTCTCCCTCCCCGTGTCAGAATAGGGTCCTGTTGGTCTCCCCCCTCCCGTCCGATGGTCTCCCCTCCTCCCATAAGTCAGAATAGGGTCCTGCCTCCCTCCCGTGTCAGAATAGGGTCCTGCTGGTCTCCTCCCTCCCGTGTCAGAATAGGGTCCTGCTGGTCTCCCCCTCCCTGTCAGAATGGTCTGCCCCTCCCTCCCGTGTCAGAATAGGGTCTGCTGGTCCCTCCCCATGTGTCCAGAGGGTCCTGCTGGTCTCCCTCCCGTGTCAGAATAGGTCCTGCTGGGGTTTTCAGAGGATCTTGTTTAATTGTCAATATATATCCAATAACCTGTCTTCCTGTTCTCTCTCTTCCATGTCCACTCCTTACCGTCCTTTTTCCCTCCCTACCTCCCCCCCTCCCTCCCCCTTCCACCTCCTCCTTTCCTCCCTTCCACCCTCCTTTCTCCCTTCTACCACCCATACATTTCCTTTCCTTCCCTCCACCTCTACTCTCCCATCCATTCCATAGTCCTCTCTCCTCCTCCCACCAGCTCTCCTCCCACCTCACCCTCCCTCCTCCTTCCATCAAATATACATAAAATGAGAACAGAAAAGGTAAGCCTCCACATGTATGATCTCTGCCTGAATGTAAGCACTGTTGATCTCTCCTCCTCAGCAGGAGAGGTGAAAAATGAGAGAAGGGGTGGGAGGAATAAATTGAGGGGACGAAAAGTGAGAGGGAAGGGGTAAGGGAAGGGGATGGGGCGGAGAGGGTTGGGGTGGGAAGGTGAAGAAGGAGGATGGGGTGAGAGGATGGGGGTGAGAGGGATGAGAAGAGAGGGATGGGGTGAGAGGATGAGAGGATGGGGGTGGAGGATGAGAAGGGAGGATGGGGGTGAGAGGATGGGAAGGGATGATGGAGGAGGATGGGAGGGATGGGGTAGAGATGAGGGAAGAGAAGGTGAGGATGGAGAGGGAGAGGGAGGTGGAGGATGAAGCGGAGGAAATGAGGTGAGGGTAGGGTAAACAGCACCTCATACACCTTGCGTCACTGTACGTAAACAGTTATGGGGGTGGACAGAAGGAGAGCAGAGGGAAGATGGGGATGGGGAGATAACAAGAGGAGAGGGAGGCACGAAGATGGAGAAGAAGGAGGAGGAGGAGGAGGAGGAGGAGGAGGAGGAGAACAAAGGAGGAGAAGAATAAAGAAAATAAAGGAGAGAGACCTAAAGCTCTGGAAGTAGTCGATATTTACCATCATACTGAAACACAATGTGACGACATAAAACTTGGTAGATATATTTTGAAGTGGAGTGCTGGGCGAATTACCTAAGGCTCCAAACATGCTCCTTTAGGCACCCCATCACACATAAACAAGAACAAAAAATTGATAATTTGGAGCATCAGAGACAAGACGGATGATCTCAGACAAACGAGACCCAATCACCTTGTCTAACGATGTGGTGTTTACGTCATTATCTCCCTGGAGTGTGCATATTTGGCACGTACAGGCAATGGCCGTAATGGAACTCAATGGGGTCATCGTCTGGCACTCGCAATGGCCGTAATGGAACTCAATGGGTCATCGTCTGGCACTCTCATGGCCGTAATGGGCTGCAATGGAACCAATGGGGCCGTAATGGAACTCAATAGGTCATCGTCTACTCGCAATGGCCGTAATGGAACTCAATGGGTCATCGTCTGGCACTGTAATAGCGTCATCGGAACTCACTGGGGTCATCGTCTGGCACTCCAATGGCCGTAATGGAACTCAATGGGTCATCGTCTGGCATATGGCCGTAATGGAACTCAATGTCATCGTCTGGCACTCGCAATGGCCGTAATGGAACTCAACGGGTCATCGTCTGGCACCTCCCAATGGCCGTAATGGAACTCAATGGGGTCATCATCTGGCACTCTATCGTGTGGAACTCACCGGTCATCGTCTGGCAATGGCCGTAATGGAACTCAATGGGTCATCGTCTGGCACTCAATGGCCGTAATGGAACTCAATGGGTCATCGTCTGGCACTCATTGGCAATGGAACTCAATGGGTCATCATGCACTCGTAATGGCCGTAATGGAACTCAATGGGTCATCGTCTGCACTCGCAATGGCCGTAATGGAACTCAATGGGTCATCGTCTGGCACTCGCAACGGCCGTAATGAACTCAATCGGCACTGTAATGGAACTCAATAGGGGTCATCGTCTGGCACTCGCACATCGTGGCAATGGCAATAATGGAACCTTGGGACCGTAATGAATTCATCGTCTGGCACTCATGGCCGTAATGGAACTCAATGGGTCATCGTCGGCACTCGTGGCCAATGGAACTCAATAGGTCAGGTCTGGCACTCGCAATGGCCGTAATGGAACTCAATGGGTCATCGTCTGGCACTCCCGAGTAAGTGTCATTTCTGAATAAGCTGAAGTCAATGTCTCGCTTCGTTTCGTGTTTACAGCGTAGGCCATTACACCAATTAACGGGGAATGTGGGGTGGTAACTGACAACCGCTGTATCACGAGCTCGAAATCCTCTCGTCTCAAATCGAAGTCCACATAAGTACACCCTCGTTATCTATGAACCTGAGGCAGCCATCATTATCCATATTAGTCAGCCATGATTACAGTAATCACTGATCCAATGGCAAATCACTCGATTAATGCCAAATGGGAGTCTCATAACCGGCAAAATTGCTTCGTTAGGAGTGAATCCGAACCAATGAGGCTCATCCGGATAAATGGAGGGAAAGGATCAGGGGGAGCCGTTCATCCGAAGCCAGACGTCCCCGAGCGGCGGAACGCACGAGCTAGGCCCAGGACGCTGAGGGGCGGCGAGATGGTCGACAAATATGGCGGGAACCACAAACATACGTCCCCCTGTCAGACCTCTCTCTCTCTCTCTCTCTCTCTCTCTCTCTCTCTCTCTCTCTCTCTCTCTCTCTCGTCTAACAGTCGTGGGCACTCAGGGTAAATTGTAACTTACCATAAAGAGTGCCAATCACAATGTTGTGGTGAGTGACAGCACGGATGGTGGTGTTGGTGGTGGTAGTGGCGATGGTGATTGTGGTGAAACACACAAACACACTCACACAGAATACAACATAATCTATAGAACTTGTCGTTCCTATGTATATGCCTGTGTGTGTGTGTGTGTGTGTGTGTGTGCCAAAACAGAGAACTACGTGGCGAGTCATTTACGGAAAAAAATATAAATACAAGCGAAATTAAAACCAATGGACATAACCAGGCGGCAGGACGGTAGCTTCAAGTGTGTGTGTGTGTGTGTGTGTGTGTGTGTGTGTGTGTGTGAGCAAGATCTGGCGCACCGCTAAGAGCTTTCCAGAACACCACAACAACAACAACACTGTTAAGAACACCAGAGACTTCATTCAGGAATATCACATACGGACATTTTTATTATTTCCTTCACAAATAACAAAGTCAAAGATCATAATTACAGTTAGTAGATATAGTACCACAGAGATACGGTCATTGTTAAGAGGCTACAGTATCATTAAGGTCATGCCCTCACTTAACAGTTAAATAAATTGACACATTAATTAACCCAGGTAGCCAGGTATAAATTAGTTCAAGTACAGGTGAAGTCAATATCAAGTGGTGACAGCATTATAAAAGGTCATGTCTTTAAGGATAATTCAATATAAGAAAAATAATACAACTAAAACCTTATCCTAAAATCATTATTATACCAAAACAAAAGTAGAGATCAATAATGAAGCACGTGACTCCCTAGACCCGGTGGTGAGGTGAGGTACACAAGGATGGCTTAACCTAGATATGAACACAAATGTACCTAACCTACTAACCCACTCACCCCAACCACCGTAATGACGTGACTCGGCAAAACATCTCCTTTATGGTAGTAATTTATGAGATGTTTAAGTAATATACAAGTACGAGGACAGTAATAACGTCCGCTTATTTTATCTGGTGTCTGGCGTTAACGATACAACAGAGGCATTTCTATTCATTTTCCCCCTTGCAAGATAACTTCAGTTAGGAGGGTAGGGAGACAGGCCATGGTGGTTCATGCATACCTAACAACGACCGCCCGCTTCTCCACAGTAAAAAATAGATAGATTACAAAAAAATCACACACACACACACACACACACACACACACACACACACGAGAGGAGAGAAGAGAAGACACAGAGAGAGAGGGGAAGGAGTTCAGTACAGTGAGTAATGATAGTTACTGTCCACGTGTGTGTGTGTGTGTGTGTGTGTGTGTGTGTGTGTGTGTGTGTGTGTGTGTGTGTGTGTCGTGTCGATTCAGATGGTAAACACAACCTCCTCCCCAATAACTAATGGCTGGCAGAGCGCTCATAAAACACTCGTGGCTCCTGCTACCCCGTCAGTTTGACCTTATACAATGATAATCAATTATTCATCCCGTTAAAATATTACTATCTGGGGTCCCTGATAACCTTACCTTTACACCTGGAGATAATTTGTCACGATTCACACGAGCAGCAGCCTCAGGAAGGGCCACAGTAAGGCAACAGGTCATTTTTGGGGGGGCTAATTCTTATCTCACTATACAAACCATGTCCAGATCAACTCTTACAGGTCACATCCATATTACTTATACACCGAGACACGCCCATCATCTGACCCCGCCCTGGCCGCCCACAGTCACCCCACTATCATTACCATAACTTAAGAGCACAAAATTATAACTTCCCTTATAAGCCTTGTCGCGAGGAAGCATTTCTCCTCACACAGAGTCGCAGGTTAACTTTCATATATGGAATTATAAACGAGGCATATAATAATTATGCTCTGTACATTGTGAGATTAAAGGTTTAAGTTTTATTTCTGCACGCTGAGCCTAATGGCGGCGCCGTGGCCAGTTGACAGCCCTATACAGATTATGAGACTCATGATGACGGTGCACTTTATTCTCTCGCTCTCGCACCCTCTCACTCTCTCTCTCTCCCATGCATCTTAAAGGCTCCTGTGGGTGTGTAATATTGTCATGGAACCTAAGAACGAAGTAATTATGAGCGAAATACTCATCTCATTACCTGCTTGTCATATTAGCAGGATATCCCATTAAGTGCCTACCACATCAACGAGCTACCAAGTTAATTACTAACCTCATTACCTGCTCGCCTCATCAGCTGCCCACCTCATTAACTACCTACCTCATCACCACCTCACAGCACACCGTAAAAACTAATGTTAAGTCTTCCTTGGGATCATTAGCGTCACACTAAATGCGCGAGAAGCCTCATGGATGATATATTGACCCTGGGAGTAATAGTCTCTCTCTCTCTCTCTCTCTCTCTCTCTCTCTCTCTCTCTCTCTCTCTCTCTCTCTCTCTCTCTCCTGAGTGTTTTAACTAGAAAGCATTTTTCAGTCGACAGAAGCCAATACCTCCCACGGGAAATTCTATTGAACGTCGAGAGAAGTACGTTGGCACTTCCAGCACCACACTGAACCATTCTGCACACACAACAATACTGGGGAGTAATAATCATTATGGGGTAGGCGCTATACTGCTAGGCTTTTCATAATTTCGTTAAACCGTCTTGCAAAATGAATGCTGGAGAAAATGTAGAACGTGTGCGTTGCAATATGGCTTATTCTCTGTCTTTCACTCTTTCTACACACACACACACACACACACACACGTAGAAAGGGGTAAATCTCACGTTTTTTCCTATAGAGGTGAGAGAACCTAGTCAGTAATTTGGTTATACTCAGGGGCAGGGAATCCTTACCATCTTTTTTAGTGACAAGGGCGAGTGAGAGGCTAATACAGTAAATGTGCCTGCGAGCATTGAGACACAAAAGGTGGTGGGGGTGTAGTAGGTGGGGGTGTAGGTGAGGGTGTATAGGTGAGTGTGTGTGGGTGAGGTGTGGGTGGGAGGAGTGTGAGTGAGGGTGTGGTGGTGTGGGTGGTGGGGTGTGGTGGTGGGGTGTAGGTGGTGGGGTGTAGGTGGTGGGGTGGTGTGTGGTGGGGGTGTGAGTGTGGTGTGGGTGGTGGGTGTGAGGTGGGGGTGTGGTGGGTGGGGGTGTGGGTGGTGTGGGTGGTGTGGGTGGTGTGTGGGTGTGTGGGTGGTGGGGGTGTGGTGGTGGGGTGTGTGGGGGGTGTGGGTGGTGTAGGTGGTGGGGGTGTAGGTGGTGGGAGTGGGTGTAGGTGCTGATGGTGGTGGTGGGTGTAAGTGACAAGAAACTCCAACAACTTCAGTTTAACTTTGAAAAGGAAAGTTATATTAAAAAATATATATATAGCACACAGTTCACGACACCCCCTCAGCCCTTAAGTGACCTTTCCTACCCCCTCAAAAATATATATATTTAAGTAAAATAAATTAAAAAAACTAAATAACAATAATAATTACAGACATCAGAGGAACACAATCGTTGAGTGGCAAATGATGTTCTTCCCTATCAAGTTACAAAACCACCCACTAAAAAAAAAATAATAAAATAAAAATAAATAAATACATAAATAAAAAAAGAGAAAAAAATTGGTTATATTCTATATCAATTTTCTACAACTATTCTAACATTCACTTTTATCCCAGCTGGAACCTCGATAAAAAACACAGCTCACGACTCATCAAATTTAAGGTGTTTTAAATGCACACAGCTCACGATTCATGGATCTTATCAAATTTAAGATGTTTTAAATGTGTTTTTTTTAATATGACTGAAGGCATTTGTCAGTGTGCTAAAAAAAAAAAACACCCAAGAAGTTACACTATATATAACGCCCCCAGAGAAACACTAAGGTTGGTGGTGGTGTAAACAAAGAATGACGACACTCAGAGAGCCTGTGGTAAGTGGTACTGGTAATTCACTCCTCACACTCCGGGAAGCTCCAAGTTAGGTTCTCCATTCACGGCTGAGGAGAATAAACTATACATTTTTACAGTTACGTGTTTCTAGATATATTTACGACCAGGAAAAAAAATAATAAAGTTTTGTTCAGTATTTCCCACACAGGTGGTGATGATGATGATGATGATGATGATGATGATGATGATGATGATGATGATGATGGTGATGATGATGGTGATGGTGGTGATGATGATGATGATGATGATGATGATGATGATGATGATGATGGTGATGATGATGATGGTGATGATGATGATGGTGATGGTGATGATGATGATGCCTACCGAGTTTCATGTTAATCCAAGTCATATATAAATACTGTACACAATAGCATATACAAATTCTGGAACACCACATACATACATACATACATACATACATACTGTCCATACATACATACATCATACATACATACATACTGTCCATACGTACATACATACATACATACATAAATACATACATACATACGACTAATATCCCTTGATCAAAACTGGTTAAGGTGTACAATTCAACGTCAATTAAACATTCTTGCTTTAACTCGACAAATATAAGACTAAATAGTTTTCACCAAATGCCACACACAATTCTCAAGCCTTTTCTAAAATTAGGATATGAGCACAAAGATCAGAGGGCAATGGAACCTTTCAACAGCACGAGTATAAGACAACATTTCCTGCAGTCATTGATGTATTTCACGTATAGAAAATTCCTTAAGTGATCACATGTTTCTAACCCAACATACAAAGAGGTTAGGTTAGGTTAGGATAGGTTAGGTAAGCTTATGTTTGCTAAGGTAAGGTGAGGTAACGTAAGGTAAGGTAAGGTTAGGTTAATATCAGTGCAACTTAAGCTACACTACAAACCCCGACAGAGGCAAATGACCAACCCATCGTCTCATTACTATCTTTGCTGCCAACTCGTGTCGCCTGGACCGTAATTTGCGTCAGCTGAACCTCAAATGTGAGCCCGTGTGCCCGCTACTATTTCTGGAGACCTCTACTTGGGGTCATTCTTTACGGTGGGGGCAGGAACAGTCGTATTAGTAGTAACAGTAATTGGTGGCAGCAGTGACGGTGGGGTGGTGAGAAATGAAGAAGAGAAGGGCGGAAGGTGGAGGGGCAGGGTGAAGGAGGGTGAAGGAGGAGGGTGAAGGAGAAGAATGAGGGAGGAGAATTATGGATGAGGAACAGGAAGAGGAGGATGGAGGTGCAAGAGGACGGAAGAGGAACAGGAGGGAGGAGGATCAGGAAGAGGAAGATCAGCAGGAACAGTAGGAGGAGGAGTAGCAGGAGGATGAAGGAAGAGGAGGAGGGAGGAGGAAGACGAAGCAGAGGAGGAAGACTACTATTACTGCTATTTATTTTGAGACCTAAAATAGCAACAAGCAGACACAACACTGACGTAAATTAATAAAGTAAAGACAACAGCAGCAGCGGCAACAACGAATATTATACAATAAATAATTTCCATGTTTCCACCAGTAATCCCGAATATAAAAAAATAAATAAAAATAAATGCAACGAGATGTGCCTTTCATTAAAATATATCCAGAGATATGCATGTTTCATCCTAACACACACACACACACACACACACACACACACACACACACACACACACACGCTTTTCCATTGTTAAATATGATAAACAGAAATGTAATATATTTGAGAAATTGGAAGCCAGCCAGTGTTTGGGAATTACTACATTCAGCGAATACATCCCTCTCATGTCGCAGCCCAGCCCAGCCCAGACCAGACCAGACCAGACCAGACCAACCCAACCCAGCCCAGACCAGACCAGACCAGACCAACCCAACCCAACCCAGCCCAGCCCAGACCAGACCAGACCAGACCAACCCAACCCAACCCAGACCAGACCAGACCAGACCAACATCACCCCCAAAATAAAACAATAAACGGCTTGGCGGATCTGATAGTTAAACGTTATAGCTAGAAAGACGATCCAGTATTCAGGTGGTGTTAGGAAGGGCAGTTAAATCCCATGTATTCTTCTGGGTTAAGAAACTGAAGCTGGAATTACATCAAGGTAAGAAAGTCGCAGGTGAGGTGATGGAGGGGGACAGGTGGTGATTCTAGTGTTTTGGAGGAGGATGTGTGGTGATTCTTGTGTTTTGGAGGAGGATGTGTGGTGATTCTAGTGTTTTAGAGGAGGATGGGTGGTGATTCTAGTGTTTTGAGGAGGTCATTGATTCTTGTGTTGTTTGGAGGAGGATGTGTGGTGATTCTTGTGTTTGGAAAAAGGAAGTGTGGTGATTCTAGTGTTTTGGAGATGTGTGGTGATTCTTGTGTTTTGGAGGAGGATGTATTGGTGATTCTTGTGTTTTGGGAGGAGGATGTGTAAGGTGATTCTTGTGTTTGGAGGAGAAGTGTGGTGATTCTAGTGTTTTAGAGGATGTGGGTGATGATTCGTGTAGTTTAGAAATGTAAAATTCTAGTGTTTTGGAGGCTCTTAAGGTGATTCTTGTGTTTGAGGGCTTATTAAGCTAACATGATGACCTCTGGTGGCTTTACTCTGCCTCCACCCACACAATGTTCATCATCATCATCATCATCATCATCATCATCCAGCATCACTTAAATCATCACCACAGGTCATTGGTAAGTGTACTAGTAGTGTACGGTACAATGGCCATGTGTAACTAAACGTGACAGGTTATTACAGTATGAAGAACAGCGGTACAATATAGGCTACAGTGATCAAGTGTACAAAGACGTGGCAGGTCATTACAGTGGTAGAAACACCCCTAGACACTCACCATCATCAGCCTCACCAACCACACCATCCATCACGGCGATAACAAATACCCCCCTCATTAACTCATCCCCGTTAAGATAGATGATGATGAATGGTAGATGAGAGTGACAGTGATGACGCGGTAGATGATGATGATGATGACACAAGACACGAGGTGGTGAAGGTGTTATTTGCAGTAGTTTTAAAGGCCTATGATCTTGTTAGCGGTCCCAGTGTACAGTACAGTCTCGGTGTTCGTGATTACTCTGACGCTTGTAATGTTCAGGAGGGACTTATTTTTATCTTGGTCATCACGGCGCTTCCTGTCAATGAACTTGTCACTTGTATATAAAAACGGGAGGCGGGGTGAAGGGGGGGGGGGGACTTTGAATTATCAGAGCTGTTCATTTCAATAATGCCTATGTCTGTGTTTACATCATGCACCTCATACTAGATTACGTGGGTGTGGCAGGCTAAAACAGGATACAGTGGTCACAGGTACAATAAGTAAGGAATCGGTCTTTCATGAGTGTCTCGGGATACATGGCGGACACATATGCTACAAGTGTCATGGTATAATACACTAGACGACAATGTATATGTCGTGTATAACGTGATGACAAACTCCAGTACGTCTAAGTTGAGGAGGATTTCGCCCACGTGTACTAGGTTACTTTGTACATGGCCTTAGTCTCTTTACGACTTATACAGGATGGTATCTACAGGGAGGTGATGGTAAGGTCAAAGTCAGAAGCTTTGAAGAGACGTTGTGCGTTACGTTACGGACGGTGATGAGTCACTCGTGTTAGCAATAGTGAGAAAAGTGACGGCAGATTGGGAGTCTATTAACATGACCATGACAGGAATGGTTTATGTGATGCTATATAGTCAGCTGAACACCCATCAGCTCTCTCGTGAAGTACTTGTCCATATAGAGACGAAGGCTTGTGGTGTGCACATACTGACCACTGTCATGTCTGCACATCTACTGTCGTCCACTCCTCCTGTACCCTCAAGTGAACACAGGGATAGTTCCAGCAAGCACAGAGGACTGCGTCTCATTGATGGATTACATTAGGATGGCTCTAAGTAGAGAAATATCATCTCATCCACCGGAGGCGGCTTCCATTTATACCGGAGGCAGCGAGCTGTTTAAGGATAATGTCTTTGCTGGCTGTGCCAGAAGCAGCCTTGAGGTCAATGGAGCCAGTGTTAGTAAGAAAGGTAACGGAGGTGTATCGAACGGAACACTGTTGGGTGCTTCAGCCCGGGTGGGAACCGCTGATATGAAGGGAGTTAAAGACGATGCTTGAACAAGCCAACTCTTATGGAGCATTTTAAATGGTTTAGTTAATCAGGTACAGCGGTTTAAGTTCTTAAAAATATAAGCTTAAAACACCAACCTCAAATATTTAAGGGAGAGGGTCTTCTCCTAGGTATGAATAAAACAATCAACTGTAAAACTCTAAATTGGCAGTTGACTTTAATACTGCTCCGACCTTCCTGTTAAGAATTTGGTGGACTCAAAATTCCACATGGAAATAAACCACGGAACTCCGCTTCTCATTAAGGATGGATCTCCACTAATATTTGTTTACCGGAGCTCCTGAGTATATTCGTGGTGGGGAGGAGTGTTCTCGTGTGGGTTAGATACTGACTGGCGAGAAGAGAGAGATCCACTGGGAAAAGGATGAAAATGGTGGGGAGAGTGAATAACGAAAAACAAAGGAAATGAAATAAAATACTCTTTCACGCTTTCATTCCCTCTCTTTTATTCTGCCTCTTTCCCTTTATGAAACTTTAAGATTTTTTGAGTGGGGTGGGACTGCGTAGTTAGCCCTATACCTGCCTTTCCCGACAGATTTACTAATGTCTGGTTTACCCCGACTAAGAAATATTTCCCAGTATTTTTTCCTAGTGTGACGCTTAAAGGAATTAAAAATTTTACCCAATCTAGAGGGGGCGGGAGGGGGGTTGGGGGCTACAGAGCCCTGGACGTGCGGCATGTACCATTGTACCACGCCAACGACCTCTTGCACCGCCTCCTATTAACTCCTGTACCACGCCAACGACCTCTTGCACCGCCTCCTATTAACTCCCATTACCACTGTGACCTCTCCTTTCCGCCTCCTATAACTCTCCCATTACTGCCACCAACGACCTCACACCGCCTCCTATTAACTCCCATGCCACTGCTTGACCTCTCACTGCCTCCTATTAACTCCTGCCCGCACCAACGACCTCTCGCACCTCCTATGCTCATACCACCTGTGACCTTTCACCACCTCTATGCTCCATACCACACCAACGACCTCTCGCACCGCCTCCCTATTAACTCCTGTACCGCACCTCTCGCACCGCCTCCTATTAACTCCTGTACCGTACCAACGACCTCTTGGCAGCCGAACCAACCATCCAATACAACAATTCCTTCCCGGACTCTTCTCTTCATATGGTAGAGAGTGAGACGGGAGAGTGATGTGACGGGAGAGGGCAGAGAGTGAGAAAAAAAATGGAGAGGGAGAGAACAGAAACGAAAATAAGAGATAAAATAGTGTAAAAAAGGGGGTAAAAATGGGAGAGATAATAACAGGGGAGGAAAAGGAGGGAAATACGACCAATAAAGATGAGGGGAGGAGGACGAGGTAACAGAAATGAAATATGAGAAGGGAACGACAGTGAAAACGGGAGAAAAAGGAGACAAATACACGAGATAAAAATGAGTAATGCCAGGCGATGAGGCTCGATATTATATCCCTGGGAGCGAAAGGCAAGATGATGAAAGGAGGAATTAGATATATGAAATGAGAGGGTTAGATGAGGACGGGGCGATAGGGGACACAAGTGTGAGGGAGCTGAGGATAGAGGTAAGGGGGTGGAGGAGAAGTTGGGGGCGCGAGTGGATACGCTTGATATATTGGCGGGGATCGGCGGCGACATATTGGAGTACTCTGGGTGCGGACCGCGGGCGTCAGGGGACACAGTCCACTCCCCTCTATCAGTCAAGACAGAGATGCAACCAACCCCGATGTATTTCCCCTGCCAATACCACGACGTCTCCTACCCTGCAAAATGTTGCTGGGTCAGACATTTGCTACATCTGCAAAATATCACAAGCGGACCATTTGCCAAGACGTTGCAACAGTTATATCTCTCCCCGACCTGACGCGTCAACGACCATGAAGATCTGGCAAACCCTACAATGACCCCTGTGTGCCCAGGTCAAAGGCAAGAACAGAATCACCCAAAATAAGAGTTACCTAAAACACCTCCCTAGCAAACACCTACTGTTGAAGGTACGGCCATGACCTTTGGTACCGTATTCATAAAGATTCTGTGACGTACAATACAACCTGAGAGACGGAGCCGCCACCATTCTAGTTGTCCCCTCTTCTCTCCCCCTGAGGACGGAGGAGGAAAAGAGCCTCTATGACGCATGTCTTAAGCCTCAACGTCACACCCTCTACCTTGACTTTCATTTTCAAATCTTTCTTTGCAAACTTCATTTATATGATAATGTAAGCGTGTTTTCATGCCACGTCATCAAGCGTCTCTTCTTCTACGTTATTATATATTGGGGGGGGAGAATACCACAGTTAGTGCACCAACTTTCTCCCTTGTACATGATATAATGTATGAGGGAAGGTGTAGCGTTATGTACGATTATAAAACAGAGAGAGAGACGCAATTCCTCATAAAGATAATTTCTCAGAGGACGGTGAGCAAGAAACGTGGGAGGGGAACCAGATGGCTTTAGGGACCAGGTGCTGAAGCCAACCCTGAGAGCAATATTAGTGAAACAGAAATCCGGAAAAATGAACGACAAGAACAATCTGAAGAGCGAGCTGGAAAATGTCATCGACAGGAGTCCCCCGAGATAAACCTGCAAAGTGCCAGGAAAGGAAGCCACTGGAGGAGTCAGCTGGGATGTATATTGGAGAGACAGTTGGGGAAGCCCTCGACCCAGGTGGACAGCCTCTGGGACGATTCACCTTAAGCTCTTAATCAGATATATCTAGCATCTGAGGTCTAGTTATTAATGTATTGAGCGCTCTTGTTAATATAGCCTTACATGGACAACTCTAAGACTATTCTGTATTAGTCAGAATGAGGCCAGGTAGAGGTATATAGTTTATGTCCCGCTGTGGTTCCAGATATAATAGTATATTCCTTGAGGAATTTTTTCTCTGGCTGAGTAAATTATCAAGTGACCAGCAGATGTGGGAGTTGGTGTACCCGTTGATCCAAGTCTATCACTAACTAAAGGCACCACCACAGGCCTTATCTAATGTGTAAGTTCACCGACATGGAGATGCAAGAACCAACCATACTAACACAATACAAATATACAAAGTTAAACCCAAAACATGAGCTTACAGATCAACATGTATACATAAACACAGTATTAACATCGAGAACTGTGTGGCTACCCGTTTTAAAACCTCCCGTTATCGTGTTGTCCAGAACTCTCAGAATATTTATGGATCAAGGCAATCTTCTCCCCGTGTAGGGTATGACAATTTCAATAGTGAACTCGTCAACAATGTCGCCTCATGTGTTATTCAGCGTGTGAGGAGGAACAGAGGGGGTGAGGCAGCACTCCTAGCTGGGCCCCACATGTTAGCTTGCTCACCCCATTATACAGTTATGTATGTACCAATATCTTTACCAATATCTCTCTGGCCAACATGTCCAGGGACGTGTCGCCCTTCACCATTACTTATTTCTTCTGTCACACAACAGTCTCTCTCTCTCTCTCTCTCTCTCTCTCTCTCTCTCTCTCTCTCTCTCTCTCTCTCTCTCTCTCTGTTTTCATCACAATATTTTTTCCACCATCCATCTATCTCCGCTACGGTATTCCCATGTAACATATCCTGCACCTCCCTCACTCCTAACAACCACATGTGAGTCAGCTCAGTAAGGTCCCTAACTAAATCCCTTTAAGCTTCCAAAAATTTACTACAGGACACAAGAGGTCAGGTGCAGTAGTCTGTGCCAGGGAAGACGGTCCTCCTGGTGTCCCGTAGTGAAGGGGTTAACTGTTACCGTGCGAAATATAAATTGATGCCCCTCAAAATTTAATTCAGCAGCAGCACTAACAATCCCTTGTCCCACGATTATTCTTGTCTTTCCGCAGTTACTCTTCGCTTTATTAAGCCATCCATCTGTAAAACTTCCACATCTCTGACTTCTCAAAAATGATTGACTCAATTTGTTGAAATTTTAAAGCAATGTTCCTTCAGATGGTTCTCTTTCTCAGTTGTCATCAACAGAAAAAAGAATCAAAATATCGTATCTAAAATGTATGATACACTATTGTTTACACTGTACATGGATGATCTCCCTTCACAACTTTTGTCACAAGTCAAGTGTTTACCTCCCAGGTAGATAACAAGGCCTCGTGAGCCTCTTGTTATAACTCTTCCGCTTGGCGTCATACCCGAGTTGGACCAACTGCGGGATTTTGTTTTTGTGTTACGACTCATTTATAAACTTCAGGGTACATAAATAAATACCTCCAACAACACTGAACATGAAGTGGTCTATAACTGTCCTTTAACCGTAGTTCAATAGGTCTTCAGTGAAAAATCTCAGAAACTTTATGAAACAAAATCTGAACAAATCAAAAAAAGAGACCAAATTAACGAGAGGTATACATTAAGAGTTTATTTTAAATGGCTAATCAAATTTCATTCATTATTGTTACATACCTCCTAAATCTTGTCCTTAAAAGATGATGAATAGATTAAGAGAAGAAAAGAGGAAGGCAGAAACCAAGAAAAAGAAGCGAACAAAGGATGACAAGAGAGACGTGACAATAAGTAATCACATCAGAGAAGTGAAAGATGGAATAATGGCAATAAGGAGGTGTTAAATAATGAGCAGTAAAAAAAACCACGATTAGATAATTGATAACAGCGACTAAAGAAAAATAAAATAGAGAGAAACGTAGAGGAAACAGGAAGAGGGGAAAAGAAATCAAATAACAATGGGAAGAGGAAGAATATGACGAGAGAGAGACACAAGAAGCCAGAGGGAAAAGAACATAACACGGAAGAAAGGAGTGATAAATCCCGGAGATAAAAGTGATTAACGGAGGGGGAAGAGGTGTGGCATAGGCAGGATTAAGGAAGAAACTAAAAGAAAATGGAATCAAAACTGAGAAAGCAAGACGCAACACAGACAAAGGGAAGGAAGGAAGTAAAGAGGGATGAAGGATGGGAGGGAGATGGGATGGGATGGGGGAGAGAGATGGGACGGGAATGGAGGTGGGTGGATGTAAGAGAGAATGAGTGGATATAATAGAGAATGGGTGGGTGGAATAGAATATGGGTGGGTAGAATGAAAAATAGGTGTGTGGGTTTTGATCGGGTGGGAGGGAACGAAGGCTAGTGGAGGGAGCTGAACATTTTGGTCAGGGATGGGGGGTGGGGGGGATATACTGGTGCATCCTGAAGGGTGAGGTCCGCGCTTGCCACAGCTGAGGTCACGCCGTCTGCTGTTTCAGTCTGGCTCATCCATGGTGAGAGAGAGAGAGAGAGAGAGAGAGAGAGAGAGAGAGAGATGAGACGAAAAAGGTAGAGAAAAGAGAGAGGGGAAGAATCCGAAAGGGAAAGAAGAGAGTGGGGGGAGAAGATAAAAGAAAAGGAGAAAGTGAGAGGAGAGAGAGAGAGAGGGCGGGAATGCTGGGTTGAAATGACGAAATAGAAGGAGGAAGGGAGAGAAAAAGAGATGATAAATGAGAGAAGGGAGAGATAAAGAGGACACGACATTGTCCTTAAATCAAACTGTTCTACCTTTCTTGTTATCACCATCAAAATATCTCACTTTGGTATCATTTCCACACATTTTTTACACAATATTACACGACGCTTCAAAATATACCACTTATTCTATTTATCTTCCAGTCGCATCATAATATTGCTCCACATTAATATCCTCCTATGAGAAATAATAAATACCTAGAATATATTTATTATTATTATTATTATTATTATGTTTTTTTGGAATAAACGTGTATTATCGAACTGCCTTTTTTTTATATCATTACATCATCAAAAAACTGGCACTCGCTACGGGAGTTGATGTATATATATATATATATATATATATATATATATATATATATATATATATATATATATATATATATATATATATATATATATATATATATATATATATATATATATACATACACAGTCGAACAATTGTATTTTGTATTATATTGTATTCTTACCTGAGGTTAATATTGATTTTCTTTATTTTACACACACACACACACACGCACACACGCACACACACACACACACACTACTGCTAGTACTATTACACCATTTCCTGGAACTAGCCACACAAGATGATCGTATCACAACTTACACACCAATGACCAAAACCATGTTCACGTCCTGCTTCTTGGAAACTAACCATTACAATACCGATTTAGTGTCACTAAATTTCTGAAAAAGACGGGGGGTGGGGTGAGTAAATGACCAGTGGCACGCACCAACAGACCCCTGCCTGCAACACACCCCCTGACCTGCAACACACCCCCTGACCTGCAACACACCCCCTGACCTGCAACGCCCTCGCTAAGAGTTCCCCTCTCGCCGGTTTATTTATGAGATAATGTATAAGCGTGTTTTATGGGGTGCCGCTAGGAGAGTATTCTTCCTACCTTTGTGTGTCCACCAGCAGGAGATTGTCAGCTGTTCATGATCACACACATTTTCTGGTAGGATTGGTTATGGCTCTGCGTGTGTGTGTGTGTGTGTGTGTGTGTGTGTGTGTGTGTGTGTGGAGAGGGGGGGGGGGCTATAATCGTTGCGTATTTGTGAAGAGGAGCCATTCAGTGCTGTAGGGACACCAAAAATACTGGCTGGACTCATTACCCTCCATGTATATCGCTTCAGGAATGTACAATAATGTGGTGTTGTGTCAACGTGAAAAATCTTTATAAGACGTTCTTTTTACATGGTTCATCCGTATCGCTTGTCGTGATTTCCTCTCAAATCCGGATTTTATTTTCCATGACAAGATCGCTTAAAAGACTTCTACGCGAACTTGCTGGTGCAGTCAAAAATCTCATGTCTAATTGAAATTCTACAGTTTACAACAACGATAATACAATTTAGTTTCTCTCCCTTAATCGCTTCAGTATGATGACGATACTTACGATATTTTTTTCTGGGTAACGTCTGACGATTTTATCGGGGTGAAGGACAGCTCTTGGACTGACTGTGTGGGTGTGACAGCAAAAAACATAATTCTTAAGTCTACATAAATTCCCTTAATGTGATTAGGATCGTGCAGCGTCAATGAAGTGCAAAAAATTCTAGAGTAAATAATGTTGAACGTACCACAGTATTATATATGGTCTGAGCAGCAACACGTGGTAATTAGGTATATCCAGAAATACTGTCACCAAATACCATCGCCCTAAAAGATAATGTTCTCCTCAGTTCTTGCCCTCATAAACATAATATAAACGTGTTGAACCCTGGAGAGAAATTTGTAAAAGGCAAAGTATGTACGTATGATACACAGATATACCAGAAACTGTATTAAAACAGGTAAATCAATGTAAACAATAATCACCAATGAGTGCCAGGTATCGAACCCGGGTCACCACAAATAGTAGGCAGGCAACTTATCCACTGAACCACCATGTGCTAAAAAGATACCTCACTTTAACAGTCGTTCAGTGGGTAAGCTGCCTGTCTGCCATTCGTGGTGGCCCGGGTTCTATACCCGGTAGAACACATTGCCCAGTACCTCTACCTACTGTACAGTGTACATATTGTATTGTGACCAATGTGGAATGCTGGTACAGTAGTTTTTATTTAATGTTCATAAAAAAATAAAACCTCCTGGTGAAACAATATTGTCTTAAGAAAGTGTTGCATTAAAAGTTCTGTTTACTTTTATAAAGAAATATACCTGTACTGTACAGTGTTTACAGAGAGGTTGGTAACACTGTTCTACTTAAGAAAATCTTGGCAACAGTTTTTATGTTAATATTTTGATGGAGTGTGAATTATTGATGCGAACTTAAGGCGACAACTATAAAGGTGGTTGACAAGTTTAACTGTTGAGACTCAGTTATTAAGTGAACATCTGCCTCAACCTTCTGTTATGTAAACAAAAAACAAATGTTTACCTTGCGTGTGTTAGGAGGCGGCAGTCCCTTTATCTTCCACCATCTTGCTTGTCTTGTTTGCATCTTGAGGTGACATAAGTGACATTCATCTGTGTTGACTACACCTACCCTGTAAATGTGTGTTAGTAGAACTGAACCCTAAGGTGAACATTTAACAAGCCTTGGTATGTCTCAACACCTGAAGTTGGCACCGTTATAAGTTTCCAGCACTGGCGGGGCAGGTGTTAGTACACTACAGAGAACATCTAGTATCCTCCCCTGACACATCAAGGCTCACCGGTCAACAAATCACAAATATGTGGTTTATGGACCTGCAATAAACACACTGCAATGTTACGTTAATCAGTTAAGCTTTTAACTGGTAAACTTGTACTTACCTTAACCCTTTGGTGGGAGCATCTCAGTCTTTGGTGCCACAGATAACTGTACTGTTCTGTACTGTACTGTACTGTACTGTACTGTACTGTACTGTACTGTACTGTACTGTACTGTACTGTACTGTACTGTACTGTAGGGCGACACACGTCTTTATACTATGGCCGTTTATTAATTCTTGACTGGTAATCACTTCTCACACTGTAAAACAAAACCATACAGTATTAGCTGCAGAATTGATCTGTGTTTTATCAATAAAATATATATATTGTCGGTAAAACAATGTTTAAGAAAATAATTATTTCCCTGTGATAGGCTGCCATACCCGGCCTACTTATATAGTACAAACTTAAGGCTGAACTAAACCAAATATTACTCAGATGTATACATGGTTGTCGTTAATGGTGAAGTCAGATGTATACACGGTTGTCGTTAATGGTGAAGTCAATGACGTAGGTAAATTTAGCTGCTGTAAACTGATAAAACTTATCAATGTCAGTTCATATAACATTATTAGACCAAGGTGAGAACTATATTGGGTGAGCCATGAGCTGTACATAAGACGACTCTCGTTTACGCTCACCTGGAGCAGTTTACTACCACCAGTAACACAACTCTTATTGAACACACATCAATTATGACAAAGTTTACCGTAGCATATTATGGTGATGATAACTACAACAATATTAGTTGGTGTATTGGGTTAGTTTATGGCTGACCGTTCATGTCTACATCTGGTGGCTGTTCTGGGATCACTGTTTATAATGGGTTTTTAAAATTTACGTTGTCCAGGAGTCTACGTCAGCGGCTGAAGTAAACAACACAATATTGTACAAGAGGGGAGGGGGAATAGTGTGTGTGGAGGGGAGGAATAGTAATATGGGTGGGGAACAGTAGGAAGAAATGGTAAGAGATGAATGGTAGAAGGGATCCGAGATTCCTTACAGAATTTGCCTAGGGTCGCAAGACACCCAGTTACCGTGCATTGCCACGAAGAGGCACTGAAGGGTCTTGGTAATGGAGAGCCTCGGTACCGGCACAAGAGCTAGCCAGGGGCAGTAGCTGAAAGCGTAAGAGTAGCAAGCAGAGCTGCACCTTAACACTAACTCAACGCTAACGCACTAGACAGGTCACACCACTCTGTGGGTAACACCACCAACACTCACAAGATCACACACACACACACTCCTAAAAACCACAGACCCATTCTGCACCATACAAGGGGTCGGCAGGACGCTCCAGGCTACTCGTATCCTACGACGCTGAAAAATACCAAAACCTCGGAGCGGTGATAAATCTGGCAAACTCCGTGCGTATTTTTCTTGCAAAATCGATAATGCTGTGCAGCACCAGGAATCTGCACCGGAGTTTGTGGCAAGTTATTTCCCGTCACGTCCCACGGTGGAGCGATCAGGAATAAGGTGGCGTTCAGTGGAAAGATGAGCGAGGGAGTGACCCAGACCAGGCACGCTTACATATCTACCCAGGACCAGGATTGTACCTCCTCTACACACATCTCTCTCTCTAAGAGTCAAAGCCAAACTTCAAAGTATCTGTTGACGTGGAAGAAAAAGATGTCAATATTGATGGAGAGTGAAGGACCGTGATGGGTTAACAAAAAACTTCTGCCTCCCCCCCACCCCCTCCCATACCCTCAAGGACACACTGTTTTAATGACCATACATTTGAAGACAATATTTTCTCTATTTTTGTCACAATCTGGCCACACACACACACACACACACACACACACACACACACAGTCTCTTTAAGTATCAACTTTTGCTATACAGTATTGGCATTAATTGTAACCTGTGTTCTAGACAATCACTGGTGTAGGCTGGGCTGGCTCCAGACCTTACAACACACATCAAGGCTGCCGGTCTTGTGTAACAGCTGCCGTTCAGTATCGCAACATATGGTGGACCTCCAGCAGTTCACACCAAGTTGTCTTAAGATAACTGTCCCGAAAGTTTGTGATAAAAAAAAAACATAAGGAGGGATTAGAGCAAAGTTAAGGAATGATGTAAACTTTGCAAAAAATAGATGACCAAAAGTTAACCACAAGAACCTGACCCCCCTCCCCCCCACACAAGCCTCCCAAACATAAGAAACTATCGATTCTCGCTCTTATCTGAGACCTTCTGATTTACATACCCATACCAAATTTGATCTATCTCCATTTAAATTTTTCAAGCTATCACCATCGCTATTCGTTTGAACGGACGGGCAGGGGGGGGGGGCAGCTATTTCTCTGCTCTGATGAGATAGAAGACAAAATGGATGAAGAAGAAGAAGAATAGAATACCAAATAAAGCAACAGAAGGAGAACAATAGTAAGAGAACCAATCTAAAGAAACAGGAGGAGTAATGTGTAAAACAGAAACAAAAGAGCAACAGTAGGAAAAGACTAGACAACCAGCGTAAACATAAACAAAAGCTATAATGTTTCCACAACTAACCTTAACAATAAAAACTTTGAGAGAGATAACATAGATGGATCCCCACACACACACACACACACACACACACACACACACACACACACACACACATCACTCCTTCAGCACATACAAGACACGACCACAAAACCTAATCCACTTGCTGTAATGCGACCCAAAGGAATAACAAAATTTTCACTTCCCGTCTCCTATAAATCTTGTCGACGCTGAAGGTGTGGGTGAAATATTCTTGAGGAGGAGCTTCAGGCCAAATTATATGCGTGTATCTCACCAGCAGGAGGTTTAATGTATTCCACCAGCAGGAGAGAGTGAGTGAGATGCGGGCACGCGTCTCAGACAACCTTGACTGTATCTTGAGTGTATCTAGTCACTTAAACGTAATAGTAACTTATACGAATTAACTGTGATGGTAATACGAAATATATGTAACTTATACGAATTAACTGTGATGGTAATACGAAATATATGTAACTTATAAGGAATTAACTGTGATGGTAATACGAAATATATGTAACTTATACGAATTAACTGTGATGGTAATACGAAATATATGTAACTTATAAGGAATTAACTGTGATGGTAATACGAAATATATGTAACTTATACGAATTAACTGTGATGGTAATACGAAATATATGTAACTTATAAGGAATTAACTGTGATGGTAATACGAAATATATGTAACTTATACGAATTAACTGTGATGGTAATACGAAATATATTTAACTTATACAAATTAACTGTGACTACAATTAATTAACCGTAATTGTAAAACTAATTAAATGTAAAAATAATATGAATTAATAGTAATCATTATACGGATTATATATAAATATAATAATCCCATAAATGTAATATAAATCTAACGTTACATAGACTGGTAAGGCCGTATACTTGTCCGCTTATATTGGGCCAAAGTTACATTTATGGCCGAACCAGGTTATTAAAGATCAAATTCCATTAATGTTATTCTTACATTTACATTCAATTCGCATTATATTTTGGAAAGTCATTTACGTATAAAGAGTTCTCATATTTACGGCTGTTGAACAAGTATCGGTCTAGTATGAACAAGTCATAACACGTGTTCCACCAGGCTGTTAGAACAAGTCATAACACGTGTTCCACCAGGCTGTTAGAACAAGTCATAACACGTGTTCCACCAGGCTGTTAGAACAAGTTATAACACGTGTTCCACCAGGCTGTTAGAACAAGTCATAACACGTGTTCCACCAGGCTGTTAGAACAAGTTATAACACGTGTTCCACCAGGCTGTTAGAACAAGTTATAACACGTGTTCCACCAGGCTGTTAGAACAAGTCATAACACGTGTTCCACCAGGCTGTTAGAACAAGTTATAACACGTGTTCCACCAGGCTGTTAGAACAAGTCATAACACGTGTTCCACCAGGCTGTTAGAACAAGTTATAACACTGTTCCACCAGGCTGTTTGAACAAGTTTATAGAACGTGTTCCACTCCATCTAGCTAGAGTAAGGTTTAGGCAAGAACAAAACACTACCAGGAACAAGTTATAGGCAAGAACAAAACACTACCAGGAACAAGTTATAGGCAGGAACAAAACACTACCAGGAACAAGTTATAGGCAGGAACAAAACACTACCAGGAACAAGTTATAGGCAGGAACAAAACACTACCAGGAACAAAATACTACCAGGAACAAGTTATAGGCAGGAAGAAAACGCCACCAAGAACAAGTTACAGGCAGGAACAAAACGCCACCAAGAACAAGTTATAGGCAGGAACAAAACGCCACCAAGAACAAGTTACAGGCAGGAACAAAACACCACCAGGAACAAGTTATAGGCAGGAACAAAACACTACCAGGAACAAGTTATAGGCAGGAAGAAAAAACTACCAGGAACAAGTTATAGGCAGGAACAAAACACCACCAAGAACAAGTTACAGGCAGGAACAATACACCACCAGGAACAAGTTATAGGCAAGAGCAAGTAATAAGAAGGTAAAATATTCCGTTAGCCAGCAGGAACAAATTATTATAGGCACGTAGTCCACCAGCAGAGAGAGAGAGAGAGAGAGAGAGAGAGAGAGAGAGAGCAGGTCTGGTAGGATTACACGAAGGAGTAAAAGCTCTTCTGGGAGGTGGCGGCTCGGGCACTGAAGAGGCTCATTTGTTAAGATGCACTGTTGGCTATCCAGTATACAGGCAGCGCTACTGGTGTTGGTTATCCAGTACAGAGGCAGCCTGACGGACTGTTGCCACCGTCGGGCTTAGGTCAAGACTCACCCGGGCTGGACACCAGTGTGGGACTGTTGTGTTGGTGCTGTTGTGTTGGTGATCCTGGTAAGTGACGACTGGTGCCATCTGCTCACCACTAAGGTTGGCACCAAGAATCACAGACTTGGATCAGCTAACTTTAAAAAGTAAAAAAAAAAAAATTTCAGTTCACGTAAATTTACAAGTGTTGTGTACCGTCCATTGTGTGTAAACAACTACGTTAAGGAAACTATGCAAATTTAATCATTATGTTTTAGCACACACGCACACAGCAAACCCCAAAATTAGTTTTTCTTGTAAATGCTACTTTAATAAAGTCGTGACATATTTGCTAATTATTAGAAAAATTCACCTCAACAGAATACACATTGTCATTTGTTTCAAATTTTGGGTTGACTGTGTGTGTGTGTGTGTGTGTGTGTGTGTGTGTGTAGTGTTGTTTCTGTGAACGTTTGTCTCCTATTGGTTGGTGACTCATCTATTGACCATTCACAGTGCCGCTCTTCCGTTTCCATCTCCCGTATATTGCCTGGCTGAGGACAATATATGTTGGGCTGAGATAAATGGTCACATTTACTGCCCCCCTCTCGTTCTCTTGTGAGAATTATATATTACGTTTATAGGCCTATAATATATACCGATTATGCTTTAAAATATAACTTACGGTTTTTGGTCAGATAGGAGTTCAACTTTTGGCAAATATTGCTAAAACATAATGATCAAATTTACATAGTTTCCTTTCAGTAGTTGTTTACACACAATGGACGGTACACAACACTTGTAAATTTACGTGTACTGAAAATTTTATTTTTTATTTTTTAAAGTTAGCTGATCCTAGTCTGTGATTCTTGGTGCCAACCTTAGTGGTGAGAGGATGGCACCAGTCGTCACTTACCAGGATCACCAACACAACAGTCCCACACGGGTGATCAGCCCGGGTGAGTCTTGACCTACGTAAGCCCCACAGAGCCCGACGGTGGCAACAGTCCGTCAGGCCACACGAGGTGGTATACCAAACAGATTTTGGAAGTTGTATTTATGTTTCCTGAACCTTCATACTGATTATTTACCTGTTACTGTATTATGATGATGTATAATTAAGATTAAAGGTGATATTATAGTGTAGTGTGAGTGAGGATAAGACGCGCTATACCAAGAGTATTGACAGTATAACATAATTCTCCCGATAATATAAGTTTTAAACTATTAATGTTAACTGTGGCAACTCTTGTGTACAACTCGACAGTAAAGTTATTAATGACAGCATTAAAGCAACAATACCTAGTACGTCATTTTTGCCTAATTATCATCCACAAAACAACCAAAATAAAGTTATAAGTTGGTAATATAATGCAAAATTGTCCTATATTTTCTGTTGTGATAAACCGAACTATTTTAATTTCGAACATTAGTTGTCAACATTGGTGTGATAAATTAGCATTCAAACACATGCTTAATACACCCTGTATCTCTCTTAATGTAAACAACTGAAATGATGTCAGGGAGATGTTGAGGAGACGAAAGGGAGGGGAGGTCTCTGTGGCGCTGGACAGAGGACAGGAGACAGATGCACCCCACAATACTTGACCCACATAAAGCCTGGCACTATACTAACGTCCCTTTCACTTTGCTTGAGGGTAAATAAAGTGGTAGTTTTATACTGTAGAACCAATTCTTTCAGCCTTACATTGTCCATATTCCTGTACATCAATAATCTATGTAAACGTTGCCGGACGCATGTAATGAGTCAAATTATAGCATTGTCGTCCCAGGCAACTGTATGCACCTCACGTCTTACCGAGTAACTTAGAGGCTTCGGATTCACGTTCAAATACTTTCGGGGTTCACACCTCACGGATAGAATGTATTGACAACGCTGAGCGTACTAGTCGGAAATGTCCCCAACTGTACGTTCTTAAACCAAACACATTTATATAACTTTAGAGCCATATACAGTAGGCTCGCCAGTTATTTACAGTAGACTACCAGTCATTCACAGTAGACTAGCCAGTCATTCACATTAGGCTAGACAGTCTTATACATTAAGTCAGCTAGTCATATACATTACATCAGCCAGTCATTCACATTAGGCTAGACAGTCTTATACATTTAGTCAGCTAGTCATATACATTACATCAGCCAGTCATATATATTACATCAGCCAGTCATATACATTAAGTCAGCCAGTCATATACATTAAGTCAGCCAGTCGTATACAGTCTTCAAGTCCACTCACAGGGAAAATAAAAAATAGCATGAATTTTCAAGCCTCGGTGCCAGGGGCGTCACGTGCGAGGGTTGGACAGCGGCGGCCCCGGTGGACACATTTGGTGGACGTGTAACGCATGAGCTGCATTTTTACACAGGCGGGTCCTCTCTGCTTCTCCTTGTGTCACACATTACGTAACAGCTTCATCTCTGTGTGTGTGTGTGTGTGTGTGTGTGTGTGTGTGTGTGTGTGTGTGTGTGTGTAAAAAGAGTTGGTCATTCATCAACGCATCTAGGTAGGGCAGGACACACTCATGCTCAGTAAATATACACGAGAACCCCGAGAGCTCTCCATCAACAAATATTCCCTTCTGTGTATCGCCGTTTTTTGTGTTTATCCTGTTGGTAATTTTAACTTCGCCTGTACACCACTTTCAGGGTTCACATTCTCGTTTTAATTATTTCTCTCCACTCTTTCTATATGTCTCAAGTTTTCTAAGGTCTCTCTCTCCTTTCTTTCTCTGGGACTAGTTTTCTAAGTTTTCTCTCCTCTTTTTCTCTCTCAAGGTTTCTCTCCTCTCTTTCTTTCTCAAGGTTTCTCTCCTCTCTTTCTCTCTCCTTTCTTTCTTTGGGTCTAGTTTCTTAAGTTTTATGAGTAACTGCACACTGAAGACTGGCAGTAAGAAGTATAATAAAGAAATGTTCTCCACAGAGGTCGTTCCTTCTCCCAAGTGTGTATGTGCAACTCTCAGCATGAAGGCATAGTGTCGGCCGTCACTGTGCGTTGATCCGGTCATTTGTATTAATCAATTTCTTCCTAGGAGAACAAAACTTGCCCCCTGATGGTACACCTGTAAGTTCCCGCCACACTACACCAGAGTTCAAAGGGTCATGACTCAGTATTGTGATAAGAGAAGATGTTGATTACTGAACTTGTCTAAGATCTTGTTCTGATTCACCCAAACACCAAACCTGGTTAAAAGTAACAGTTCTTTCTTAAGAGTTAACGTGTTCACAACTCCCGGACGCACGGGCGAATACATGGGTGAACCACTTAGGTGGGGGGGGATGCATGTCTCGATGTCTCCTCTCCTCGGGATTAATGGTGACAAAAAAATATATATATACCGGTAACACAACTACAATGTAACTCCATGATTAGATTATATAAACACAGGTTGGCATAAATCAAGCATACGTTTATTACTAACAGCTGGTGAGCCGTGATCAATCTGGACGAGAGGAGTGTGTCCTGTTAACCCGGTCAACCTGACTTGCCAGTTTGTCTCACTCCAGTCCTGCAAGTTTTTTTGGGGAGGCATTGTCGATCTTCTTGCAACATTCTACACCGGAGATCCAGAGGACATTATTATTAGTATGTATTAGTTGTTAATAATATGCCCATTTTCTATCGAAGCAAAACGGTAATTTGGCTAACTTCTTATCGAGTTAATCACCAAGAGCTTTAACTGTAAATGATGCCTGCAGTTTAACCGAGATCATTCTTAATTTGTGCTCAAGTCGAAGGTTCATTCTCTATGCAAAACTCCCGTCACCAACTTTTACTGTCCACCTAATGTTGCCAAGATACACGGTAACACAACACACACACTGACACAAGAGGCGCAGATAGAGCGGAGCTGAAAAATCTCCCATGCGAGTGATATTCCCTGTACACAACTACTCCCACCTACCACTGTACCAGTTTCTTTCCCCTGCATGACTACCATTTATAGTTGACACAGTTTCCAGTTATATATCTCCTCTTAGCATAACTTTCCACGCCTCTGTCTCACTCTCCCGTTCTTCCAGCTTTGTTTACGATTTCTTCCCGCTTTGTTTACGATTATTTCCCGCTTGTTTACGATTTCTAGTTTGCATGTAATTTTGTATTTATGTGCCTCGCGCCTCTCCCACTCCAGACACTGCTGTTCTCTCACACAACCAGACGCAATATATGTGTCTAGAGGAAGGTTGGTCTCTAAATGAATGATCTAACTTTTAAAGAGCCATTAATTAGCTCTGTGTGAGAGATGATTAGCTATGAGTGTATTAAAGTCTAGATGAAATATATATACAGTAGATACACTATTATTTATATATATACATCGGGAGGTTACATAAACAAGTGTATATAACAGCCTGGGTTAACTAGCTCTAGATACATCAATCACTGTTATCTCGGTTAAAGTTACAATATGTAAATAAACCACAAGAGTAAGTTAGTTGTTTTTAATATTTGTTTTCATATCTGGATCAAAACACCAACATCATCATAACAATAATAACAACAACATTAATAAGATCTTCACTACATGGTAAATACTGTTGCTTTACTTGTATTGTTGACAAAAAATTTCAAAAACGGATATTGAATTTTCTTTTTAATTTTACACAACTCCAACTCACTCCTCAAAGAATCTACTTATTCGTTCGTATTTAATAAAGTTAAGTGGCGTTCCCTTTGTGTTCTCAAATCACATAAGTGAGAATTTGTTCTAGTTCACCAGCCAATGTTTAAGAAAAATGAATAAAAATTTGCATCAAAGTCACTCTTCAATGTCTAAGTGCATTATACACATGACAGGCATTAACTAAATATACAAAGAAACGTAGAACAAGTAGAATCTATGCTTTACTTCCTATGTACCATTACCACCATCTACAGTACTTCTCCATTCCCATCTTCACTACCTCCATCTTTTGTCTCTTCATTCTTCTTTATTCCTCTGCGACTATTTTCCATTCTTATTCATGATATTCACTGGCACAGATGTGGGGAGGATTATTGCTATTTTTTTTTTCATTTCTCTTTTAAATTCAACATCATATCCATCCATATGATCACAGAATACAAACTTCCTATTCACAGATAAAAACGTTCAATACCGGCAGCCCGAAAAGTGTATCAGTGGGATTTACAAGAAATATTTTAGCTCCATCAGCAGCTCTATGAAATCTAATCCTGACTGACTGACTGACTGACTGAGAACTGACTCACTCCCAACCAACTTGATTACTCTCCACTCTTAAGCTATGTCCCCATGTGCGAGCGTCCTGCGGCGTCGAGCGACCAGGGCATAAACTCTCTACCTACTTAGCAAAGCCACCTGCCAGCGTCTTGCTAGCGTAAACATGCCGTCAACGCATGACAGCCGTTTGCTGGTACTTCTGGAAAATAATGATTTTCAACGTGTGGTACCTGCAGAGGTGCCCAGGAAAAAACATCCCATATATCAGAGGAGGATGTTGGATGAAAGTAGGCGAATTTCACCTTCTCTTAAAGGAACCTCGCCAAGATCCAAAGAAGGTTCACGAGTACACCAGATGTATTTTGATTGGGGACGAGGCCCACCCACTCTGTGTGTATTTGTTGAAACTCTATCCTAGCAATGCTCTGAACAAAGAAAAAATAATTACACATAGACACGTGTAAAGGCGTGCATTTGGAATTTGTATAAGTAAAGGGAGATTTTTAAAAAAAGCTATTGAAACAAAGGTAGACACTGCTGTTGACATTGTAAAGTGTGCTACACCTCCCATGTCATCATCATTGACACAGAGGGTCTGGACAGTCATATGTAATTAAAAATGTACAGTTGAGAACATCATAGCACCCTCTAGAATAAACAATGCTTCACATTCTTCTGCCAAGAACATGAAAGAAACATTTAGCAGCTACTTTAATAGTCCACAAGACTTATATCTTGGTAAGATCAAGCTGCTCACATTGGAAAATGAATGTATAGCCTTCTTTAGTTTTGGTGTAGAATGCTAGGACTCACGCGACTGAGGAAGCGACAATCAAAAATTTGATCGCTGCTTCCAGATCGCGCGTCTAGTTCCCGCTTCCCGGTCGCTCGCGAACGCTTCCCACGGCTACGTGGGACACAGCAAAGAAAACACACACCTTTGTCCCTTCACCAAGGTAACGCGTTCACTCGTGTGGTCGCTCCATGCCGCAGGACGCTCGCACGTGGGACATCGCCGTAAGTCTCATACGAATACATTTATTTCCTCAAGCACAAAAACTCCCCTCCTTAAGCGCCTTTCCACTGCTCTCCTCGACACCATTAAATCAGATAATACGTGTCAAACAGTAATGTTAACTAAACAAAGATTCCTCGGTCAACATGAAAAAACTACCGTCAAATTTATTCTGATCCAAGGTGCAGAAAAATCCCCCCCAGGCGTTTACAGTATATTGACTCATGGTGAGTTGGGGGTGAACCTGCAAGACTATCTCGCTCTCTCTACCACTGTCTTGTTCTCTCCTTCTCTCTCTTCATCACTGTCTCGCTCTCTCCTTCTCTCTCTTTATCACTGTCTTGCTCTCTCCACCACTGTCTCGCTCTCTCCACCACTGTCTCGCTCTCTCCACCAGTCTCGGTCTCTCCTCTCTCTATCACGCTTCCCTGTCATTGTCTCACTCCTTCCTCCTCTCTATCATTGTCTCGCCCTCTCCTTTCTATCAGTCCCACTCTCCCCCTCTCTCCTTCACTGCCTCGCTCCCTCCCTCCTCTCTTTTTATCAATGTCTCACTCTCCTCTCTCTTCATCCCTGTCTCACTCTCCTCTATCTCTCTCTCTCTACCAATCTCACACTCTCTCTATCACTGCCTCTCTCTCTCCTTCTCTCTGTCTTACTTCATTTCTCTCTCCATCACTGTCACGCTCCCTCCTCCTCTCTCTCTCGTTATCACTACTGCTTACCATTCTTCTCTCTCCATCTCTGTTTGTCATCATTTTTCACTAATCTCTATCTCTCTCTCTCCCTCCGTTTATCTATTCTTTTTTCCTCCCTTTCCTTTTCCACACTTCCTTTAGGTACCCTGTGTTTCTCTCTCCTCCTGCATAAACTCTTCGTTCCTCCCCCTTCGTTTCCCCCTCATACAAAGCTTGGAGTACAGTTTGCCTATTCCGAGTAATTCCGTCAGGTCTTGACACTGAGGGTGGTATCACTTCTCACTGCCACGCAGGACAGAGGTTCATACACAAAGATATACATCATATTCATACCCCTTCGTTCCCTCCTTTCCTTTCTCTCCCCTCCTTCATACCCCCTTGCCCTTTCTCTCCCCCTTCATACCTCCTTCGTCCCCCTTCATGCCCCCCTTCGTTCCCTCCCTCCACCTTTCTTTCCCCTCCTTCATACCCCCTTCGTTTCTTCCCTTCCTCATCCCTCCGTTTCTCACAGATAAATCCTAATACATTCTCCGGCTTAACCTGCTCACTCCCCCGGCGGGTACATGACAACACCGCCACAAGTCTCGCTAAACCCACTTCATAAATCAAAAGCTTATTAAGTTACTGCAGATTATCGGTTGTGTCTTCATTCTCTGCCAAAAATATAATCATTTCTGGCTACATTGGCGAGTGCAGAGACCGACCGCCCGCCCTTCCTGACCGCCTCGTGAGGAAGTTTTGTTTTTTACATACAAATAAGCTGTGGCCTATACTTGTACCCCCCTTGTGGCTATATCTTAACAAATGAATCAAGTCTCCATACTAGAGAGAGAGAGAGAGAATATCGCCATTATATATACACATTTTCATTCTCTTTACGCATACAATTGTTGTGTCCACAATTTTACCAAGGAGTCTTCCCAAAAGTGATGTAATTATCTCAGGTAACAATTAATAGCGCTAGTGGCACTGTTTACTTTTATAACTTTAAAATTTTCAAAATATACTATAAATTACATATAAATAATAATGTGTAAAGTAATAGTACTCAGTGAGAGCGAATATCTTTGGTAAGCTTCCCAAGAACTGAAGAAGTTACGAGTATATGAAAAATACAAGTGACGTCGATTCCGTCAACAACAGTGACGCGAGATGCCGCAGGTGCTGCAAACTGGCTGTGTGTTTGAGGGAACCAAATGTTTTACAC
>NW_024720028.1:102500-207500 GCF_018991925.1 Homarus americanus
TGAGTTACCATTCAGTACACTCTTAGTATTATAGGTGCAACGTGAGTGAGTAGACGCAAGGCAGATTAACATTAGGTATACACAACGTGAGTGAGGAAACGCAAGGTACATGTCAGATAATTGTGCCCAGGTAAAAATGCGTATACAATAATTCCCTACACAAGTAAACAGGCATAAATATTCTAACGGTATATATACACAGGTGACCAAGGGCGAAAAGACAAATCTGGGGAAAGAAAAATTATTACGCTTTTGCACCCGTCTCGTATTTTACCCCCAAATTTTTGTCTTCTGTCTGTATGCAATCTTATTTTCAGCTTATATCGATGTCTTGTAAGAAATACAACAACAGATCTATATTAACGCCATCATCAAAAACAGTAGGAGAACTAACCTAGTTATATTTGTTTTACTCTTCAAGATTTATTGCAAATCTAGTGAACAGGAAATGTCACCTTGGAACAAATTTGTCTCGCTAGATGTTGTTCCCTGATTAAATACGACCACAACTGTTTATTATTATAGAAGCACAGCTGAATCAGATCCTATGAAGCAAATTTGTGTTTTTTCAATCTTACTTGGATCAGATCTACAAATTGCCCAAAGTGATCTTCCCCTTGTGAACTTGACACCTGAAGACAGACGTTTGCTAGAAATTAAGCCAATCTCTAGGTCTTCAGGTTACACTGCAAAAAATTTTCATTTTCGGTACAAACTGACTCAAAAATTATTTAATTGCTTTGAATCGTATCGCGCGATTCTGGTGCCGAGAGCCTAATACTGTACAGGTGTCATAACGTGAAGAGCACTGCCATATTGTGAACTGTGAGCTTAATGATAAATAAATCTGTTGGCGGCTGAGATACTGTAGGAGTTGTCACAGGTGCACGGCGCCCACCACTACACCCCAGTAGTCAGTAAACATACACTCGTCTGTGTGTGTGTGTGTGTGTGTGTGTGTGTCGTCGCGTCACTCCTCCGGTGATAAACACTTCCAAGAGGAAGAAACGAAGACAAGGACAAATCATAGATGAAGGAAAGTGGAAAGAATCGACCTCGTACAGCATCAAGAACGACGGTACGAGAGAGAAATGATGGCACGAAACACACGAGGAGGCAGTAGAAAAAATATTTGTGAAATCTAAGAGGAGGAAGGAGAGGGATGATAGCAGCATGTTGGAGACAGGACGCAGGTGAGACAAATGATGCAGCAGCGGGGTGACGGCGAGGCAGGGAGAGATAAGAAAGATTAACGACTATTTACTCTGGAACATAATTTATTATGATTGAGAACACGCTCCTGTGGTGTCTCACACGAGGAGGCTGTCACGCTCACCCGGGAGGCTGTCACGCTCACCCGGGAGGCTGTCACGCTCACCCGGGAGGCTGTCACGCTCACCCGGGAGGCTGTCAAACACGCACAACAAGCTGTCAAACACGCACGGGGAGGCCGTCACTCTGATCCGGGGAGATTGTCATACTTACACGGTAAACCTGTCACGCGGACACGGGGAGGCTTCATACTTAGAGGGAGGTTGTCATGCTGACACTGGAATAATGTCATGGTTAAAGGGGAAGCTGTCATGGCAATATAAGACTTGAGTTTCTACCTCTCACACCCTTTTAATCTTCATATTTAGGTCTAAGTTTGAGCCGTAGTTTGCTTCAAATACCACAGTACAACAGTGAAAATAAAACAAAAAAGGGATTGGCAGTGTTGTGGGTAATTTCATAAGGAGATTACGAAAACAGCACCAATTTGTCTGTGCTACCCACCAATTTCATGTAAGTGACCCTACTGTATATAATATCCTAATACAATATTTCAGAACATGTTGTTTATAAGATATTTTCATTTCTAAATTCTTTATTTTTTATGTAAAATAAGAACACAATTCCTATGTTCTAAATGAATTTTCTATTTTGTAGTTTTATTGCTATTACCTATGTCATAATGCCTAGAGAATGCAAGAATTCGCCAGACAGCTTTTGTTATATTTGTGGATCACAAACATTGAAACAGTATAAAAGACGACTGACTTTTCACGTGAAGAAACTTTATGAATTGTACTTTGGACGCAAAGTTGGTGATCAGGACAAACGCTGGGCACCTCATATATGTTGCGTTTGGTGCGCAAGTTCACTCTCAGCATGGTTCAGAGGCACCGGTTCTGGTCTAACATTTGGTGTTCCACTGGTTTAGAGAGAGACGCTGGACCATTCAACTGACATACATAAACATACTCTAGTTTTACAGTTCAGTGTATATTGTGTATATATGTTTTGAATGGTAATGATGTTTGAACTATTCCGTATGCTAAAGCCAATTTATTTTACGATTTGATATTATTTTGCGCATGGAAGTTTGAACAGATATTACGAGAAAATGTGATGTGATAGAGGAAAACGGTTTTCAAATTCAGAATCAGTCCACTTGAATTGATAATAAAAACCAAACGTTGGCTTCGCCTTTTTTTTCTAATCCATTTTTTTTATGCCGTGTACTTAATAATTATCATATTACTGTCTTGAAGGAAACACTCGACCTCCACTGATGTTTCCGAATAAAGGCCTCGAAAAAGAACGTGTATATATATATATTTTTCTTATTAAACAGTAAAGGTAATTCCCGTAGATTTATTGGCTCGGGCCATGACCTAACACGCCCAGGTGGTGATCAAACGACGGAAACGAACTCAATAATAAAAACCAAATTACTCGACTCTGCCAAAGGATAAAAAAACACAGGAAAGTTTACTCGTCTCCACAAATTGATGCAAGAAAAAAACTGCAAGAGAACTTTATCAAGAAAAAACCCTGATAATTACCCAGGTACTGTACCGTACATAAAAGTAAGAAGGGCCAAGTTTCCGTCGTCGAGGTCCCTGGAGGGGGCTTGGCCGTACCCTACCAGGCAGCGTCACCCTCAGTGTCTCCTGAGAAAACAGCGTCCACTCCCACAATTCTAGGACACCAGTTGTGGCCACATACACCTTCTGATGCTAGCGACGTCTTCTGTTACCATATAAATATTTTGCCAACGACACCTGTTGCCATAGATGCCTTCCGTTGCCAGACACCTTTTACACCACTGAGTCTTATTGCCGACACCACCGCAGCAATAATGAAGCGACAACTATGGAAATACTACCAGTTCATCTCTTACAGGTACTGACAAACGCTGACACTCAACACAAGTGATCTTCCTGGCCGAACAGTTATAGTAATGGCACTTTTAATTCCAGAAATTATATCAGTGATGCAGAATACTTTACAGCGTGGAGCCGAGGCTGACACACACACACAACGAGAGGAATAGCGTCTACATCAACCTGGAGGCCCGATAATGGGAGGACTAAATGTCTCGCATCACCAGTAATTTGAAAACATATCTAACAGCAGCAGTCAACACGATACTAAAATTATTACTTATTACAAACATCGCAACAGATGACGTTCAGTATATATAGTATTTCAGTCAAAGAGCCAACACTGCTTCGCCATGATGCTGTGCGAACACTGACACCCTAAGGTAAATATTAATGCCAGTAGATATCAGTGGTGATAAGGACAGTCATAGGTGATCAGTATTCACCACACCTACACCTCCAATTCCCTCCTTCCCCACGCCATCCATCTACCTCCCTCCTTCCCCACGCCATCCATCTACCTCTCTCCTTCCCCACGCCATCCATCTACCTCTCTCCTTCCCCACGCCATCCATCTACCTCTCTCCTTCCCCACGCCATCCATCTACCTCCCTCTTTCCCCACGCCATCCATCTACCTCCCTCCCTTCCCACGCCATCCATCTACCATCCTCACGCCCTCCACCTCCCTCCTTCCCCACGCCATCCATCAACCTCCCTCCTTCCCCACGCTTCCTTCTCCATTCCTTCCACCTGCTACATATCAGTTATGTTGTGAATCTTACTTCATATTCTCCTCGGGTCCTCCTCTCCTCTTCCTCCCACCCTCTCCTTTCCCTCCCTCCCACCCGCTACATTATCACATCTGTTGTGCATCTTACTTCATATTCTCCTACGCTCCTCCGCCCCTCCTGTCGGTGGAATAAATGAATATATAACTTCATTGAGAGGCTCCTCCCCATGAATTTTCCTCCACACTTTCAGGGCCGACAAGATGTGTATGAGAGGCGGGGCGGCACCAGATTTATTGTGATCGTAAAAAAACATCACTGGGCAGAGCAGGTCGTCGCATTCATGACCAATAGTTCGTAAGTCTTGTCTCTTTTACTGTACTGCCATTATATTGCTACAAACAACGCCAACTTAAGGAATTATTTGACAAAAAAATCCTCTTGCTAATGACAAGCAATTGATTTGGTTGGAGAAAACTAATCTTTTATGTCACTTGGTAATTCTGACATTAAGTAAAACTTAAAAGAAAAATCCGGCATCAGCTGGGCGTGCAGACCCCATCTCGTGTAAATAATTTCAACATAAATTTCTCTCAAGAACAAAAATACTGTAACATAAGCATCAATCATGAGCTTTTATATCCTCGTCTTTTAAGTGGACCTTGTAATATGTGTACAAAATATGTAGTGGTAGTTTACACAGGCTGCAGCCCAAACAGTCTCCAAACATTAGCACTGAGCCCATTTCACCGACCACAATTTACTCTTTAGGACTGACCTCCCTAAACACTGCATCTAGGTAGGAAACACACACGTCTGTGGCATCACCACCACTGTCTGCTGTACGGTGACTGTGTGGGGCTACGACCACAGGGTCAGTTGGAACTACTATCGACACCACTGCTACTCCTCCATCCAGGCATGAAGGGACACAGTGGTTACCGAGCAGCTACTTTATCTGCCATCTAGCTAGTCTAGGACATTGCTTCTGAAACAGGTAAAGTTGACTGGGTCTCTTACAATATATTAGGACTCCCGGTTCGTGGGCAACAAAGAACGCGTGTATCACACAACTCCCATGACATTTCATTGATTTCAATTCACCGTAAAAGTTTTATAATTGTGCTGGCGACCAAGTTAACATATGAGTCGCCCTGTCACATAACTCCAGGGCTGTGTGTGAAGACGTTTGTTTGGTCCTTTGTACCAGTAATCGCTGACCTCTTTACTTAATACCTTCTTTCACTATCAAAATATAAAGTACGTACACCTTAACCCGTGTGTGTGTGTGTGCGTGTGTGCGTGAGTGTGTGTGTGAAGCTGAAGGTGCGGTATGGATAATATTTGTTCTTGTCCCAGTAAACACAAATTAAACACGACCTGTAACATTCTTATAAACCTTTTAGTGTTTTTGTACATACAGCAAGTAGTAGTTCACCCTTGGCCATGATTTCCATACTCACTCAGGTGGGTACAGGAGTAAAATATCACCACCTAGACTTCACCAACTCATAAAATCTTCCCTCTCACACTTGGTCTCCCCCTCCCCCCCTTGACCTCACGCCTCTGTCGTACCCATCTCTCGCCACCCACCTGATAGCTATGAACATTTACCCATTCACTTGTCCCGAGAATTCCTTGATTAAATTAAATAAAAATAAATAAAGACAGTATTACGATTCATATGTATACTTATATTCACACAACTCTTTGATAGAAGCAATCTATCGTAACATCTGAGGTAACGTCCCCCTAAAAAAAAATTGGGAGGCCAAAAAAAAAAAAAAAAAAATCCCTCACCCCTGATATTAACTACAGGTTAAAAACGTAATCTAATCATAATTCACGTTTCATAATGGGCTTTTAGTGATTTAATCTACCTCGATTATCACCTAAAGACTGGTCGTTCAGCACACTCTTATCATAAACGTTCATTTCTGGAAGATTAACAAAAAATAAGGTCGCAGTAATTCTCAGGGTCTAAGTGAGGATGAACGTCAGTACAGTGTTTATTTTCCTACACCTTATAACCTGGAGATAACCCAGCCCGTGTAAGAGGAGGGGGAGAGAGGGAAGGGGAGAGGGGGTGAGGGGAGAGAGTGAGAGGGGAGAGGAAGGGGAGAGAGGGGAAAGGGGGAGTGAGGGGAGAGAGGGGAGAGGAGGGGGTAAGGGGAAGAGGGAGGGGAGAGAGGGGAGGAGGGGGTGAGGAGAGGGTTGGAGGCACATTTGTAACCTCACCTTAAAGAGGATTGTTCTGGCTACCTGGGACGACACCCGCAGCTGAACCAAATTTTCACCAGAAGAATTTTGTTGGAAAATAAGAGTGTGTGTGTCTGTGTGTGTGTAAGACAACAATATCCAAAGTTAGGCAAGAGAACACACGCACACACACACACACACACACGGACGCCACACACACACATAGGGTCAACAACAACAACAATATCCGGAGCACCAGCTAGGGACAAGTAAACACAACCCGAACTCCACAGCAGAATATCCTATCTACTTATGTTGATCCTTTTACCTGATCTCTCTAGTGCCCCGGAATGGATCGACACGTGCAGCATTTCTTAAGTGTCTTTGAGGTTTCAGTTGTTGAGAACCTTTTGTGGGAGATAATATTTCTCAACCTATTACTACACGCATGTACTCTTCAACAGGTAAATACTCTTCCTCCAACAGGTAAATACTCTTCCTCCAACAGGTAAATACTCTTCATCCGACAGGTAAATACTTTTCCTCCAACAGGTAAATACTCTTCCCCCGACAGGTAAAAATAGTCTTCCTCCAACAGGTAAATACTCTTCCTCCGACAGGTAAAAATAGTCTTCCTCCAACAGGTAAATACTCTTCCTCCAACAGGTAAATACTCTTCCTCCGACAGGTAAAAATAGTCTTCCTCCAACAGGTAAATACTCTTCCTCCAACAGGTAAATACTCTTCCTCCAACAGGTAAATACCCTTCCTCCAACAGGTAAATACTTTTCATCCGACAGGTAAATACTCTTCCTCCAACAGGTAAATACTCTTCCTCCAACAGGTAAATACTCTTCCTCCAACAGGTAAATACTCTTCCTCCAACAGGTAAACCCTTCCTCCAACAGGTAAATTCTCTTCCTCCAACAGGTAAATACTCTTCCTCCAACAGGTAAATACTCTTCCTCCAACAGGTAAATACTCTTCCTCCAACAGGTAAATACTCTTCCTCCAACAGGTAAATACTCTTCCTCCAACAGGTAAACTCTTCCTCCAACAGGTAAATACTCTTCCTCCAACAGGTAAATACTCTTCCTCCAACAGGTAAATACCTCCAACAAGTAAATACAAAAGGTAAATACTCTTCCTCCAACAGGTAAATACTCTTCTCCAACAGGTAAATACTCTTCATCCGACAGGTAAATTCTTCCTCCAACAGGTAAATACTCTTCATCCGACAGGTAAATACTCTCCTCCAACAGGTAAATAATACTCTTCCTCCAACAGGTAAATACTCTTCCTCCAACAGGTAAATACTCTTCCTCCAACAGGTAAATACTCTTCATCCAACAGGTAAATACTCTTCATCCGACAGGTAAATACTCTTCATCCAACAGGTAAATACTCTTCCTCCAACAGGTAAATACTCTTCCTCCAACAGGTAAATTTCTTCCTCCAACAAGTAAATACTCTTCCTCCAACAGGTAAATACTCTTCCTCCAACAAGTAAATACTCTTCCTCCAACAGGTAAATACTCTTCCTCCGACAGGTAAAAATAGTCTTCCTCCAACAGGTAAATACTCTTCCTCCAACAAGTAAATACTCTTCCTCCAACAGGTAAATACTCTTCCTCCGACAGGTAAAAATAGTCTTCCTCTAACAAGTAAATACTCTTCCTCCAACAGGTAAATACTCTTCCTCCAACAAGTAAATACTCTTCCTCCAACAGGTAAATACTCTTCCTCCGACAGGTAAAAATAGTCTTCCTCTAACAGGTAAATACTCTTCCTCCAACAGGTAAATACCCTTCCTCCAACAGGTAAACTTTTCTCTCCAACAGGTAACACTCTTCTCCAACAGGTAAATACTCTTCCTCCAACAGGTAAATTCTCTTCCTCCAACAGGTAAATACTCTTCCTCCAACAGGTAAATACTCTTCCTCCAACAGGTAAATACTCTTCCTCCAACAGGTAAATACTCTTCCTCCAACAGGTAAATACTCTTCCTCCAACAGGTAAATACTCTTCCTCCAACAGGTAAATTCTCTTCCTCCAACAGGTAAATACTCTTCCTCCAACAGGTAAATACTCTTCCTCCAACAGGTAAATACCCTTCCTCCAACAGGTAAATACTCTTCCTCCAACAGGTAAATTCTCTTCCTCCAACAGGTAAATACCCTTCCTCCAACAGGTAAATACTCTACTCTTCCTTCACCGGTCACGTCTTCTCCTAGGTGTGGGTAATCTCACCTTAATAGTCAAGGCCCAAGACGGTGCCACCAAATACCCTGCTGGCACTCCTTCGTCTGACCTAAACCACCAATTACCCTGATTTAGTTACTCGGTCTGTTAGTGGTGCCGACTCGACCCCCCTGAAAGAGTGTTGAAACAAGACGAACTATCAATCCTCTGTACCCGCCCTGTCTGTGTTGCCAGTTACTGACGAGCGCCCGCTAATGACCCTTGTTAAGAGCGCAATTTTTTGAGGTCTTAAGTAATGTGAAGAGAAATTGTTAATCACCGTCTCGCGTCCAGGCAAACAAATTATTCACTGGCGAGTCTGTGATGCAGGTAGGACTATCACACACACACACACACACACACACATGTACTGTATATACTGAAAAATTTAGTGTGTACTTACTAGAAATTCCTCGTTAACTTTACCAAGAAGAAAAACAGACTTCATGTCATATCCTTACTTAACTTCTTCCATTTCCGAAGTAAAAAGTGCGTAGGTTTATTCAGATACTATGCGGTACAAACGGGTGAGCCAGCTTGCCCCTCCCCGTCTCCCACCTCCACACAGTGAGAATATTACACCAGAGAGCATAGGAAGTCTGTTGCCTGAGGCCCCGCCGTAACAAGTCAGATCAAAGGTCATTACGAAAGTGGAAGTTGATAAGGCACCACACTAAATTAACCACACTGCCTCCTGATAACGGGAATGATGCCGCTATAATTTGGCTCCTTTTATCTGGTATCATCGCTGAGGTGGACTGTAACTTCTTAAAGACAAATAAGTTACTGAGCCGACGTCTAGGTCCCGACCCGTGTAGGACATGGGACCAGGCAGAGAGAGAGGACTGACACGATGGTGGAGGAAGATGGGGAGAAGGATAAGGAGAAAGAGAAGGAGAAAGAGAAGGATAAGGAGAAAAAGAAGGATAAGGAGAAAGAGAAGGATAAGGAGAAAGAGAAGGATAAGGAGAAAGAAGAGTAAGGAGAAAGAGAAGGATAAGGAAAAAGAGAAGGATAAAGAGAAGGAGAAAGAGAAGGATAAAGAGAAAGAGAAGGATAAAGAGAAAGAGAAGGATAAAGAGAAAGAGAAGGATAAGGATAAAGAGAAGGATAAAGAGAAAGAGAAGGATAAAAGAAGGATATACGAGAAAGAGAAGGATAAGGAGATGGAGAAGGACAAAGAGAATAATAAAGAGAAAGAGTAGGATAAGGAGAAAGATGGCAGGGAGGAAGACAAGAGTGAGTAAAAGAATGGACAAGAGGACAGGGATGAGAAGGATGGGGAGGAGGAGAAGGATCGAGAGGAGCACAGGGAGGAGGAAATAGGATGGGAAGGAGGACAGGGAGGATAATAGGGAGTACAGGGATAAGGAGGCTAAAAATAACACATGTGAATTAAGGGGTGTTATCCTGCATGATTTTAAGAGTCAAAGTTAATACATGAATAATAGTTAACGGCTCTGAGGATATGAGAGTAACTATTCAATTAAAAAGGAGTCCTCGATGTCATTTGCTTCTACAGGATAGGAGTATTCAATGGGCTATGGTGTCGGGGAAACTTTCTAGACCCGAGAAGAACTAGACCACTCGGGTCGTGAGCTGGCGTTACGAGCGGTGGCACCGAGATAATGTGCCTCGGGTTGGGAAAGCCGAGCGAAGCACAACCACGGGACACATGAGTATTTCTCCCAAGCTATCCCACAAGTCCCACAATTTTAGCTCCGTTGAGTCAGCCTAACGCTAGCCATACCTCACCAGGGGGGTGGTTTATTATTATTATTATTATTATTATTATTATTATTATTATTATTATTATTATTATTAATTCAAGTACGTTTTAACCCAGGTAATGAACATTTCTTGACCACTCTTATCCTGTACCCTAGAATAGATTAACAGCACTTCCCAAGAGCCATCGATCACAGTACACGAGGAGAAACTAAAATAAAAAAAGTGACTGAAGAAAAATATATATAAAAGGAACTTAAAAAGGAGAAGGTCAGTAGCCTGCAGACCTGTGTTAGTGGGAAGGCTGTATGACGGATTACCAGGAGCCACAACTGTATGTTACAAGGATACTCTACACTGTATTAAGGGCCACGGCTGGTCATGACAAGATCTAGTTCTATACCAACACTAAATAATAGGATCTAATACGTAATATAAACAGAGAAAGAATTAAGAGTAGAGAGTATACTGGATTTTTACTGGAGAAGACAAGAAGATCTGGCCTTATAAACCGACTGGATCTGGATAAACGCCCAAGAAAATGTTATAAAACTTGTCAGCAGACCCAGAATGAGGTGACGAACTAACACTTACAAAAAGAGAGGAACAAAAAGAACATTACCTTGGCCATAGCAGAGTACCATCCCGGGTCTCAATAACCAACAGATTACAAGACCAAGAGGAGGAGGACGAGAAGGAATGTCTCTCTCTGGTGGTATAAACTCGACAGCGTTCCACCTGAGAAAGGGAGAAAAAGATCAATGTTATTCACATGTTTCTATCCCTGCTAACTACACGGCAATGATAAGTGTATACATTTCAAGCTTACATGTAGCTCGTCTCCTGGCCGGAGGTCGTCAGTTCTACTTTAGATATTGACTAATGCAAAATAAACTGCAAAATAAAAATATAACCCAATTGCATCACAAAGGCCTGACAATTAAAAGACAATTCCTTGCTATTCAAGTACATCATTTGATCTTAAACTACAACATATCTGGTTGAGCTCAGATACCGTTATTGTCCCACTTTCCTTCACCCCCCCCCCCCCCCTCCTCATTTACCTTATCCTAAACTAATTCCTTATCCCAAATACCACCCAAGTACTTTTATCCAATCCTAATCCCTGCCCTCCCCCCCAATTAATACAGCAATAGTTATAATTATATCAATATTAAAGAAGCTTTCTCATTAAAGGAGGCGCCAAATTTTCCTAAAAAAACACCAAATTGTATTGTTTAGAAAATGATTTACAGCTCTGAAAAAAAAGGATTTTGCTTTGAAGCCGCAGCATTAAATATGAAATTAAAATGTGTGTGTGTGTGTGTGTGTGTTCTGAATGTTGCATGGAGTCACAGTAACTTCTATTAGCAATCACGAATACACTTTCAGTACCTCGACGAAGAAGAAGAAAAAGAAGCAAAACAAGAAACAAGAAACAAGAAGAACAAAGCCACTATAAGACCCAAGGCTTCAGCACCATCACGCACCAGTAGGACCAACAGGAAATGACCTGGTCTTATTCCTCGGGTAAATAAAAATAAACAAGTATTTTCTTTTCCAGGAGGACGAGTGTTGTCCAGGAGAGTGATTACTGCAGAGTCTTATTTTTTAAGGTGTTTGGCTTAATCACTGCTTGATGAACGAGGCGTGTTGGAGGAGGAGAAAGATGCGGCGAGAGAGGGAGGGGAGGGGGGAGAGGGAGGGGTAAGTGGATAACATAAGAGGGAGATAAAAGGTGGTACAAGGATAACGAGAAGGAGAAGAGGTACGAGGATAACACAAGAGATAAAAAAAGGGAGATGAGATGATAACAGGAGAGAGGGGATGAAGAAAAGAAAAAGGATATGAGAGACAAGGAGAGGAAGAAAGAGAGGTAAAGGCATAACAGGAGAGGGAGGAAAGAAGCCAAGGCAACAGAAGGAGAGATAAAAGGACATGAAAGGGAGAAACAGATTAAATAATAACATCAAAGGGGAGATGGCATGGCGAGAAAAAGAGGAGGTAAAGAATAAGGAAGGAGAGGTGGAAGGAGAAAAGGCGGAGAAGGGGCGGAGAAGGAAGGAGACGAGAAGTAAAATGATGATAATAAAACAGGAAGACAAACCCGGTGAAGAAGTAAAAACTGATGAAAGGAGGAGAGAGAGAGAGAGAGAGAGAGAGAGAGAGAGAGAGAGAGAGAGAGAGAGAGAGAGACGACCAAATACAATAATAAAAACTAAGGCTATCACCTGCAACAACCCAAAAACTTTCTGGTGTCAGGGCACAGAACCTAATGTGTGCTTAAGAGAATGAGGCAGAAGACAGACATGGAGAAAAGACAAGACGGTGCGAGACTGAGGCAGAAAAGACAAGAGTGCTGATGGTGCTGACGGTGCGAGACTGGGGCAGAAAAGACAAGAGTGCTGATGGTGCTGACGGTGCGAGACTGGGGCAGAAAAGACAAGAGTGCTGATGGTATGAGACTGAGGCAGAAAAGACAAGAGTACTGACGGTATGAGACTGACTATTTTATGTTACCTTAGTTGAGGAAAGTATTGATATGGTTAAAAGAAATTTTATCTATTTTTATTTTTCAGAAACGTGATAATACAAGTTGTCTGGAATAGTATAAACATTTATTAATTAGGAGAACACGTGGTAGGTGGTCAAATGTATTACCCTTTGAATATATTATCCTGTACTTGCTGCTCAGTGAACTCGGACTATAAAGGTATTCATGAAGATGTAAAACAAATTCAATTTAGATCCACGAAGCGCAAATAAAATTTTGTACAAACAGAAAGGTCAACAGTGAGTCCTCTCTCTGTCCTAGGTGTTCTCTGGCAGGAATATAAAATCGGAGAGCAAGACAACGAAAGTCCAAACAGGTAAGTAGAAAGCGTAGATATAGAAAAGGAGTAAAGGTAGATAATGAAAAGGAGTAAAACTGCAGAGATGTACTCGAGTGAGATCTAAGATGGTACACATTGAACTATTCTAATCAACAAAGGTGACCATTACGTCCCAGTGCCTCGAGACAGGACTGTTGTGGCAGTGGAGACGAGAGAGGAGAAGATTTACAATGCTTCTGGTGACACGATCATGACCACAAGTTCCGAGAGCTGATTAAAAAAGTTTTTTTAAATGAGAGTTGAAAAGAAATTGTCTAATTGTCTAACTAGCTGCATGGGAGGACCCTGCAGGGAGGAGGGAGATGAAAGATGCTTTCACAAGGAGAAATATTATATAAATTAATAATATTACAGTATCATGGCCACTGTTTCAATGAAAAAACCTTAAAAAAAAACTAGGAGGGTGGATGTTGTAAGCCCCACCCATAGGCCTAACCACTATTCACAAATTCCTTGGCATTGATACCATTCACCGAACTTTTTGATCACCCCTCATATTTTTCATCAACTAATAGAGTATGTATTTATGTTCACTATTCAGCTATATTCTCCATTTAATATTTTTTCCAATATTCTCGAACACTCTAGTGATTAAGTTGTTGTACCCAAGGGGTTAAGTTTTCATAGTCACGGGGTTAATATCTTGATTAATGGGCAAATTCACTGTATGTAGGAGGTTGGCATCATATGAAGGGGGTTAAATAAACGGTCCTAAGTAACAAGTGGCGTGAAGAGCCTGTATAGTGCTTTAAATTGTTGAGCTGGGACCAGCTTTCTCTGTTAATTGGCACTCAACAGTCACAAAAAAATATGGTGCACTACTGAACAATCTGCCCCATGATATATTAATTTAGCTTCGTATTAACAGTTCTTTGCAATTACCTCTTGCAGTCTGTTTGGGAAGGACGCTACAGTTGCTACCGCCCACGGGAAACCACGTGGACGTGTTAATAACTTGTTAGAAAATTGTTTTAGTTACGAGGTAGCGAAGATATACGAAAGGGGGAGTGAAGGGAGCTGTGTGGGTGTTTACCCTGAGCTACCCTGGTATTTGCTGAATACACGATTCTGCAGATGGTGTGTGGCCGTCTACGCAGGGGATACACTGAGACTACCCAGTCAGACTACCTCTTACAGACATACTGTGAGCAGCTAAAAACCTCTGCTGGCATAAGACTCGTAACACGTAAGTGTGATTGTGATGTATTAAATAATTTACATATATGGGAATTACTTATCTTATAATTACACATTCTTTAATATAAGTCAACACAACATTATAGATGCTAGAATTTGAGGAATAGATAGATGTGGTTCTGTTACTGTGTCCTAATATGATTACTGTGTCTACAATAATTATGTTAAAACTTTATATCAAGTGTTAAGGAAGTGATTCATTGATATGTAATTTGTATTGATAGGTTATGACCGAATTATATTATTCGAGTCCATCGTAACGAGTCTCACTATCCTGCAAGTCCATAGTCGATTACAACACTAATATACAGAATTTGTTGCCCATATCTGTGTAAAAGCTCCCACTCAGCCTTCATGCGCTGGAGGAGTGGCTGCGTTCAGTCCTCGTCTGTCTCCCACGATCTAACGATGGTTCCCATATGTTCTCGAATTCAGAACGGTGGTTTAAACCATTTTATCGGAAATTATCATGTAAATAGATAAGAAATTACCATTGCAATAACATATTTGCCAACTAGACATAATCCTGACAGCTCTGTCCTCTTGTTCAACCTTATTACTGTACAACCCATGTTGTACTGCTCCCCCATTATACTTATGTTTTTCAATTCCACTGTAATTTATGTATATATATAATATAAAAACAAAAAATAATAATAATAAATAAATAAAATAAATAAATATTGAAGTGATAAACGTGGTAACATTATGAGATGTTCTTATTACCACCATGCTATTGTACTGTTCCAGATGTTACTAAATGTTTAATAATACTTCCTTGAGATAAATGTATAGTATATATCAGGTGCCTAAAAGAGAGCTCAGGTTCTCAACTGGCTCAGCCATGTTAATATTGTTATTATTATCCACTCTGTATCTGTCCTTTTCTGGCTAAATAAACGGTTACAATTCAATTCAAGGATCAAGCTAAGATTAAATATTGCTGGTATTCAGAACACAGGCTTGAGCTCACACAGATATTCAAACCAAGTCTGAGATCAGTCATCCAAAATACCAAAAAGTTAACATGAACTTTAATCGTGTGTGTGCTTTTCGACGATTATGTCAAACTGAACATTTTATATGGAGAAGACCGATCATTTTTTATAATAAGTAATTCAGACAATGATACAGGTTCAGCGAGGGAAATTTCCTCGATATTTTCCGTGATATGGACCATCTACTTGACAGACCTGTTACCTCCCATTCACCATCTGATTTAATTTTTCACTCTTACTTTTATTTATTCCCCCAGTGCTTGGCTTGGGCGGTCGGCCATGTCTCTGCTCCACACTGTTGGCAAGTACTGTACTGGGTGATCGCTATGAGAGTCTTTGCAATGAATAGTTTCCAGGAAAGAAGGATTCTGATTACTGAGTGAGTTGTATAGTAATGTCGTACAACAATTACGTGTTTCAGGTCCATGAAGATCAGCGGGTAATGGTATTGAAGACTGACGCTTTTATATTTTAAGTGTTTTTCTTTAGGAAAACTATTTATATGTACATATCATATATATAATTAAATAATTGCCGAGTAATTTTATTTATTTTTTTATTATTAGGGGAAAGTGATTGGCTAGAATTCCAGTGTTCGAATCCTCGCTTGAAATTTAAGAAAATGCAACAGATTATCCGATCCGGGGTTCAAGTCAATGTTCTGAATATGGGCAATCATCTGCATGAAATCTCACTCAGATCGAGGAATCCCGATTCACGTGCCTGAGGCCAGCTCTCATCCCAGGCAGCCTGAGATTAGACCCAGAGCCAGCCTCATGCCACCGCCTTAATTCAGGCTACCCAAATAATTCACGTCCCCAAAAACAGCATTTTCCGGGATATGCATTTTGGAGGATGAATTTTTGGACCTTTCTTCATATCCCTCAAACGTTTCCAGGCGCATTTCCCGGAAAACGGCGTCTTAAGGAATATGATTTTTATTTATTTTTAGTTCTGTTTAATACAACCCGTAGCCTCCCTCCCAAGCAGACTGCACGAGGTACAGTAATTGTTAAGAATGGTATGGGTGGCGAAAATACTAATGTTGTAACTGGCTGTTCACCCCTTCCACCTGATTAATATTATGACAATATAAAGCATAACAGATGAATAGTTTTTGCCTTGTATAATTACATTCATCAGTATAAAACAAATTAATTTTGTTAGTGAGAAAAAGGTTTATTTTGTGATAAATATTGCATCCAATTGTTCTTTGATCCCGCTACATCTAAATAGTTGATTATATTCAAGTATTAACTATTAAACATGAAATGCTTAATATATAAAATGGGTAAATTTAATAAAATAGACAAGATTTTTTTTTACAACCATTACGAGTTACAAGACTGATAATAAAACAAATGATAACACTTTGGCAAGAAATAAGAAGTCATTGGAAAATAAGACATCCTTCCCCTGCCTCTCCCACCCTCGTCGCCGCCTCCTCTCCTTGTCTCTTTAATTTCTTTTTTTTGTAAGTGACATCATAATATATCACATTACAGAAACCAAAATTTATATTATTTCCGATGGAGATTGTTCTTTCGAATATTAATATATCCATACAAATATTGTACTGGCAAAAACAAGTACAAGGAAAGTGCCACGAATATTGCCACGGTGCCACCTGAGCAAGGAAGGCACGGTAGTGGATAACATAACACCTGGAGGCGACTGTACCTATATTTCTATGTGCGATAAAAGTAGGATTCATCAAACGCTTCAGGTAGACGTGACAGCCACATCGTAAGTATGCCAATCCTTAATATATAAATAATCATAGAAGAGTTAGTTAATTTGTTGAGTATTTCGCAGATCACCTCGGTATTTTAAGTCACTAGTGCTTTTGGAATTAATATGTTCTCAACATTATTGCTCATAACAACATCAACACAAAAATAGACGCGAAATTTTTCGTTTTTTGTGTTGCCAACTACATTTCCAGAACACAACTGTGAGTTTTCCAGTCACAAACACAACTTCAGTATGTATGTTATTTCCCACCAATCACGAACATCGATACACGCACATACATAAATAACATTCAGTGTTTCTTTACCAATGTTCTTCACAGTGAACGTCTACACTTGTTGCTGGACGATCACATACTGAATCTGTGTTAATGTGACTGAAAAACACAACCAAGCCTATGATGTTCATTGTTAATACCAAAGACTGCAGATAGATTAGAATACAGTTTATAATCAATGGGAACTTAACATATGCTCCGGAAGACACACACACACACATTCTCTCTCTTCCTGTGGTAATTATTATATTAAAAACTGCAAACAACATTCCCTGTGGTAATTCTTAAATACATAAACAAGTTTTCTGAGTGTCCTCCTATACAGCCGACAGTAAATCCTTTGTGTTGGACCAGACATACAAAACTGTTTCTTAATGCGCGTGGAGACGGTGGACGACACACACGACCCCAACTTTTACACACCACTCTGAGAGCTACGATACACCCTAACTTTTTCAATACTGGGGAATAAGTTACACAGAGTGGAGAAGGAAGAGAAGGAAGGAGAGAAAGGGAAGTAAAGGGGAAAGGGGAGTGAGAGAGTGAAGTCTAGCATGTCTTGAGCAAGATGTGACCAAGTTCCGGCTATTTACTCCTCACTTCCTACCAGAAAAGGAAAACATCACTTTATGAAATGAAAGCTCGTCTCTCTTCCACCGGGCACGTCAGGCAACTCGCCCAATACAACCTTATCCCCGTTGATAACGTCCTGGTTGAGGGGTTACACTGCCCCGCCTCTTAATATATCACGCCGCTCCTCCTCCCCTAGTGGCGGTAAGCGGGCGGTGACAACACGTGAAGCAATTTTAATTACAGAGAACCACTATTAGTAACAGACAATATTTATTATTTAGAAAAATTGTCACTAATAATCCCTTCTGTTTTTATATAAGCAATGCACTTCTGATCCAACTGATACTCTACCCGAAAGGAATTTTCTTTGTCAAATCCGACATAACAAAGTGAAAGATCAATTCTTGGAAGCCCTCATAAATCACTGGGATAACCATCATTAAGGCCGTAGTACCGTGATCCCCCCCCCCCCCTACCCATGGGAACAATGTAAATTCCAGGTCATCGTTTCAGAGGTTAACACATCGGGCTTGAGGGATTAACTCGCAGTACTTCAGGAGTTTTAGCCAATGTGCGGCGGAAGTGGTTATCGTACTATATGGGTCACGTTATTGCACTCAAGGGGTTAATAACTCTCCCTCTAGAGAAAATGAATCTCATTTTTTTTACAGAAGTTGTCATCGTTAATGACTTTTTTACCGTCAGAAAACACATTAAGCAAACTGACAAAATTCTCTCAACCCTTCTGGCAACTTCTAGCATCTACCTGTGGGTCAAGTGTGATTCAAGGAGCGGAATTTTAACATCTGCAGGATATTTACTCTGATTCTTCTTTGTATTTTAGTTGTTTCGGTGTAGTTATTGACATAATTTATAATCATAGCAGTATTCACCAGCTATGAACAATCACCTTCATGCTGCAGTGTAAATTTTGGCCCTAATTTTATGTAGAACAGCGATAAATGTCTCGCTTAACCAGAATCAAGATAAATTACCTTTTTACACTTCCTACCAAGGTTACCATTAAGCGTCAGATATTACAAATACTCTCAAATATATATTCCAAATTCAACAGTTGTTCTAATTACATTTATTTACCAGATCGTTCGCATCAAAAACTCAAACATGGCATTCACTTATCAATCAATCTCTCACCACACAAAAGCCACAGGGGTTAACACGAGGTTGACTTGAATTATTCTTTGACAATGATGTTCCTAGTTCTTTCCTCATATTAAGTACTAGCTCATGGGACAGCCTAGGATAATTCTAAAGGCTTTATTTTTTGGTATTATTATTTGCGCTATAAGTGGCAAAATTATAATAAAAAAAAATCAATCAAGGGGGCGGAAAGAGGCAACAGCTGGTATGAAGATGGAATGGTCAGGAGGGATGGGGTCATGTCACCTCCCAGCTGCGGTGAGAAATGAGTGTGGTGCCTCCAGGGGAACAAATTGAATTACCCATCGACCACTCCGTCAGGAAATTCCCACAGTGCATCACCAGTATTAAAACAGCCTTATAAATTTATCCCTCCATTACAGCTACACGTGTATGTAATTGTTCAGTGATTCCCAGAAAAATGTATCATCATCTCTTTTTAAGTAATAATATACCTGTGCAAATTGAATTTTCATAAGCAAATGCAAAGTTGGGTTTAGAATGCGCTAGGTTAGGTTAGATTAGGTTAGGTTAAGTTAAGGTAGGTTAAGGTATGTGAGCATCTCGAGGTCAATTTGAGCCGGATTCTTATGTCAGCAGTACATATTAAGTACTTCTCGTTGGTCTCACACACACACTCTATTCCACAACATATGAGAAACCAATAGTACTGTCCCCATCAATATGCCATACGGGGGCGACATATTTTAAAGACTGTACGGGCAGTCTCACAACTTTATAATACCCTGGTGTAGGCGGCGCCCTGTGTCAACTCGGGCACCCCGTCTACTATAAACCTTTCCTCACAGCTGATACGGCTTTCTTCAACCCCTGAGCAACCATCCCTCTCCCTCTATCACCATCCCTCTCCCTCTATCACCATCCCTCTCTCTCTCTATCACCATCCCTCTCCCTCTATCACCATCCCTCTCTCTCTCTATCACCATCCCTCTCTCTATCACCATCCCCCTCTCTCTATCACCATCCCTCTCCCTCTATCACCATCCCTCTCTCTCTCTATCACCATCCCTCTCTCTATCACCATCCCCCTCTCTCTACACCATCCCTCTCTTACTACCAAGATCCCTCTCGCTAGCTCCATCCCTCTTATTATCACCACAGCCCTCTCCCACCATCTCCATCCCTCTCCCACTATCACCATCCCTTTGCCTACCACCATCCCTCTCTTTACCACCATCCCTCTCTTACACCACCATCCCCTCTCACTACCACCATACTACCACCATCCCTCTCCACTACCACCATCCCTTTACCACCACCCCTCTCTGTGCCACCATCCTCTGCTCTATCACCATCCCTCTCCCCTATCCACTCCCTACCACCATCCCTCTCACTACCACCATCCCTGTCCCACTACCACCATCCCTCTACCACCATCCTTTACCACCATACCCATCCCTCTCCCACTACCACCACCACCCACTACCACCATCCCTCTCCCACTACCACCATCCCTCTCCCACTACCACCATCCCTCTCTCACCACCATCCCTCTCCCCTCATCCATCTCTCCCACTACCACCATCCCTCTCCTATCCCTCTCCCTACCACCATCCTCTCCCACTACCACCATCCCTTTACCACCACCCCTCTCTGTACCACCATCCCTCTCCCACTACCACCATCCCTCTCCCACTACCACCATCCCTCTCCCACTACCACCATCCCTCTCCCACTACCATCCATCCCTCTCTGTACCACCATCCCTCTCCCCCTATCACCATCCTTCTCTATATCACCATCCCCCTCTCACTGGTGACCTGTGGTGTAATGGTCAGCATGCTCGCCACGCAAGCGGGCGGACCCGGGTTCGATCCCCGGGCAGGGTGAAACTATGGGCAAGTTTCTTTACGCCATTTGCCTCTGTCTACCCAGCAGTAATTGGGAACCTGGATGTTAATCGATTTGCAGATCGTATTCCGGGGTAATGGTTAGCCAGTGCAGTTGGCGAGTTGTCCGGTCCTCTCGGCCTATTCCTTGACACTGGGTCATGCAACTCGTTAACTTAGGGTGTTGTTGTGTTGGCGACAGCTCCTACACCTTAAACAAATTCACTACCACCATCCCTCAAACTCCCACTACCCTAGCTGAACCACCTCCAACATTACTTGTCACCCCCCAACCACACCACCACCCACCGCTCCCACCAGCACCACATCACCTGGGGAAGGGGGGTATGGCGTCCCTAGAGAAAGTCATGATAAAGGCTCCAGGCATCCGTGCGGTGATTGCCTGCTTCCGAGTCTGTCCACCACCCCGACTTCCCTCAATCCTTCCCCCCCCTCCCATGTACCATTTCTCTCCCATTTCTTCAGTCTCTCTCTCATCTCTTCTGTTCCTTTTCTCTAACATTTTCTCCTCTTCCATACACACATACTCTCATTCTCTCTTCCTAACAATCTGTCTCTTTCTTCTTCCTTACTCACTCTCATTCTCTCTCATTCTCTGCTATCTCCTACGTCTATCATCGTTTCCATTTACCCATGGGGGGAGGGGGGGGGGAGAAGGCACTGGCCAAGAATGTTGACATATCAGCTTTCTTGGGTATAAGGCAAGAACGCGGGAAAATGTGAACAATATTCTTTTTTTTCTTTACTCTTTAGAGCTAACCGTCGTCGCCTTGCACTTTGTGATATTAATCTTTCTTTGGTTATTCCCTGTTAGAAAATGTGTGTGTGTGTGTGGCCATTTTCCTCCGTTATTGTAATGTACTGTTTTTGTCTTCGTTGTTCTTCCAATCCTTCCGTCTTGCATTAATCATCCATCCATTCGCCTCTTTATTCCAATCAATCAATCTATCATTCCTCCCTCTCCCTCCACCTTCCACCAATCAGCCATCCTTCCATCTCACTCCTTCTTCCATCAATTAATAATCCCTCCCCCTCTCTTCTTCTTCCATCAATCAGCTATCCCTTCCTCTCCCTCTCTCTTTCATCAATCAACAGATCGTTCCATCAATCAACAATCCCTTCCCATCCTTCACTCAACAATCCCTTCCACACTCCCCCTCTCTCCAACTTCCTCACAATCACCTTTCCTCCCCACCGTTTCCTCTCCTGCTCCTTTCCCATCTCCCTCGTTATCTCCTTTCCTCGGTATCTCCCTCCGTTCACCTTGCTCTTTCTAACTCTTCTTCCCGTGCGTAAAACCAAGACTTGGCAGTGAAGTTATATTACACATGTTGACGACCGATATATTCACACCTTCCAGCTCCCCCCGCAGATAAATTGTGTTAGAGTTATTTGGTGTGTGTGTGTGTGTGTGTGTGTGTGTGTGTGTGTGTGTGTGTGTGTGTGTGTGTGTGTGTGTGCGTGCTTGTATTATAGCGAAATGGCCCCCAAATCACTCATATTACTCGGACTAAGAGTATTTATCCACACATGCACCACAGCACTCTCGTCCAAGCATAAACTCCACATGTTTGGGCGCTGTAATGCTTCTGCACCCTTTGCTTTACACAGGATGTAAGGAGGTGCCCAATAAACTAGATCTCCTCCCTCCCCTCGCTGCCTGCCGGGGGAAATCTGGAACCTGAATCTACTTACAGTAATGAACATCCTGACGCTGATCATGGTAGGTTAAATACACTGCTTCCTATCATCTTACCATCAGGAGGAGCATGCACCAGGCAGCTCAACACAAACAGGAACACTTCATATAATTATTTTTCCCCCGATCTTAAGGGAAGCGACAACACTGGCCAGCCTCCAGGTATTGGTGACTGTACCATCTCCGTCACCTGGCGCGATTGTCTGCAAATGAGAAAGGAGGCGATAGGAAACGAGTTATATGTATGTAAATTCTCAAATCGAATAGCTCACAAATTTTTACTTCCTAAAAGGTCAGATCAATTGCCATCATATTATTAAGTTAACTATGCCCTATGACACACAAACACACACACGGTTCACGTAGACACCGAACACTGCACACCAGACATGTACAAGCTAAATGCTAAATGATAAGTGTCCAATAAATACCCATCTACTTTATATGCATGCGTGTGGCTACAGTAGTTGGGTGAGCAGCCTATACGGTTTGTGGTATGGCGGTAAAGTGGTGACAAAGTTTACCTCATTCCTAAGAATTGTTGGTTCGCGTCCGAGGTACCAACCAATTGATCCAGCTATGAATAATTACCTGACCTTATAATGAGGGTAGGGGATGCGGTCAAGTCCTGTACCTGCCACACTGCTGCCTCCCTCACCTGTGCACTGGAGGTCAAGCCTACGGGACCCACTAATGATACTATGCATACACGACTACGGGTGAATTCCATGATGCGAAGGTCAATGTAGAAGAAATTTAAATATCACCAGTCCAATTTCCTTCATAATTTTCCCAATTTTCACATATTAAAAGGAAACATCGAATTACCCAAAGGAAAAACCGTACTTGGAAAACCTGTCTTATCACGAAACCGCTACACCGCTTCTATAACCTCCCCACCTGGCAGACACTAAGGGCCAGAAGACTTACCTGGACAAATAATGAACAAGACATAAGCGTATCTACCACCAATTCATCGTCATAATTCTTCCATAATTTACTTAATTTTCGAAAACACCCATTGGTACATCGGAGATTAACTTGACAAAACCCAACACAAGAGGCCTACCACCTCCTCCTCACACCGTTTAAGTGGAAACTCTCACATATGCCCTTACTCCCAGACCATCACCGGAAGCGCAAATTTGGATAAGATGGATCAGGTCAATATCCAGCCAATAGCTCACCCGTCCCGCTGCGGCCGCCTGGGTTATTGACCTCCAAATTTACGGTCGTTAGCCTGTCGATTTTGTGTCATCGTAAAAATATACACACAATTTGGGTATTGAAATTTACCGACGGAGAGTGATGGCGGTGGTAGGCGGTATTGGATGAAGTACGAAGCACGGTGTAGCCTGCTTTTGTGAAGGATTTTTAACACACACACACACACACACACACACACACACACACACACACACACACTACAAAGGGGCTGGCGTCAATTAGGTGTACAGTATTGTCGGGAGCCACGACAGCGTTTGTCAACAGGACTACACACAATCAGGGATCAACTTTATGATTTAATAACCCAACATGGCAGCCGATACCTCGTAAATATCGTGTAATTAAAAGTAAATATCGTTCGTTTTCACCAATAAATCAACAAAACACAATAAATACATTTTTTTTTGTAACAGCTGTCAAGTTTTTGGGAATTGATCCCACAAGCCTGACGTTTGGGACAGCGAGGAAACAGCCAGTCCACTGAGAATGAGGCCTAGACTTCACAGGGAGAAAGTGTGGACGGTACTGCATTCGACCGTCTTCACTTATACAACTGTAACAATCGGAACAAAATTCAGACTTAGCCGCCGCAACTCAAAATACTTTTACCGTAACGTTACACACACACACACACACACACACACACATGCGCGCGCAGATAAGTGAAGGCAGACGCTGTAAGTACTCAAACACGTGTACCAATGCAACCGTAAAAGAAATCACCCAGGCGACTGATAACTGTGCCGGCCATGTCAACAATGGCCAGTCTCACAATAAGTCTACCATAAAGCCAGTTGTTACAACTCACAACTTTCATCCCTAAACAATCATTTTTCACATTTTCTTGTTCTATTCGGGGAAAATAACTAGCTCGCAAATATTGAATCCCAATAACCGAATCCTTTAAATAATTTAGTCTTTCCGAAAATTAGCGAACCCGAAATAACAAATAGACGTTCACTGATATTCCACACACCCGCGGTACTATCTCCCTCAAAAACTCCGATTTCCAAACATCAAACACTTTTCATATATTATATTACATATTTAGAAACGTCTCATTTAAAAATAAAATCCCGCAAATCATATTTTTAATACATATATTACACATTCGGGTAAACATCTATATATAAACATGTAATTCATGTTTATAATAGTGGCAGTGAGGTATTTGCCAGTTGGTGTTCCTCCCCACAGCACAGATAGCTTTATTACCATCACAGTGCGGGGAAGACGTCGATGACTCACAGCTGCTGGTAGGATTGTCTGCCTCAAGTCGGTGGTGATGGCACAGTAGGAGGCAATGACCGCGTCTCCCTTCCTCCCTCCGTGGTCACTTGTGTCCTTTCTCACTCCCCCTCATTTTTCTTCCTCATTTTTTATTTTACTCCTTTCATTCCTCTCTCATTGCTCCCTCTTTTCCCTTGCTCAATTTATTTACTCTCGTTATCCAACATCCTCCCAAAATCCTATATTTATTTCTTTTTAATTTGGTACCTTTCTTCCTTACCTTCCCATCCCAAAAGGCTGCAAGTTAATCGGGCCCCCAGCCCAGCCTAACCCAACCCAGCTAAGAAGGATCAGTCATCTCTCACAGCATCCCTGCCACATTCTATAGGTAAACGGCTGTAAACCTGACTCACATACTTTACTCGACTGACCTCAGATCTAATCGTTAAAGCATAAGTTACATATTCATTACCTTAAAATGTATTTATCTATCTATATTTGTCTGTGTATCTATCTATCTATAAAGGAAGAGGGAACAATTAAGAGGAAAGTACTAAATTGTATAGAGAGTGGCAGTCTAGGGTTGAGCCAACATGTAGAAATTGTCATATACTCTACGTTCGTCACAACCTCATCTTGCGTCAACCTACAAGCAGTATACAGAGTGAATCCTCAGCCGCCACAATGATTAGTAAAGCTTTATTTCAATTCAACCTAAACTAACTAGTACACACATCAAAGACTGATACCAATTCAGTGTATATACAGTAATATTCAAGGCCAACTCGTATTGCGCATATCAATAAAACCACAAACATAACATTTTATCATCTTGACATTTATCCGCCTTTCATAGATTGAGATAAGATCGATGATAACATGATTCAATAAAGATAAGATAAAAGATCAACACTATCATAACCATATAGGGGTTGGGTGTAAACGGGACTGCCCAGTATGGACTAAAGTGATAACTGCTGGTGCTGATTTAGGTACGGTAGACTTCGTGAGCTTACTTAAAGTGTTCCCAAATGTCCGCTGCAGTTTCCTCCATTCCTATGTGTGTTTGTTTTTATCATTGCTTAACGTGTACTGAAATTAGTTAAAGGCTGGTTTTAGGTCTTTTTTAAACACGATGGTTATTCGTGTATTCTCTTATAACACTTAAACGTTGCTCTTGCATATAATGTTGGCACATAAGCACTTGACAGTTTTATACCCATCTGATGAGGGAAAATTCGACTGTGTCTGTCTGTGTGTGTCTGACTGTTTTGTACTTTAAAAACTCGACTGGTTCTGTTTTTGGTTGGCTGTGTCAAAACACCTGTATGTATTTACCTCTCGCATCTATCGCTGTCTATTTACCTGTCGGTCTGCCTCACTAATGAATATGTATATCCACTTGTGCCTAGGCTGTTAGTCAGGGTCAGCTGCCTCAGCGTTGAGTGATGTAATTCATCACGTTACAATTTGTTTTACATTAAACTCAATCATCTGCCAACTGCCAACCGTATTATTTTCATGAGTAAATTAAACACTTAACACCACGGTATATTAATCAAGCTGTAGTTGACTTATGTGAGCAAAACTGTTTAACTACGGGATTACTTATATAAAGCTAGCTTGTAAAACAGTGTGTGTGTGTGTGTGTGTGTGTGTGTGTGTGTGTGTGTGCGTTTAATATACAGGCACCTGTAACCAGTAAGACATAGAAACAAAACAAAACGACTACAGTGTTAAGGGAATTTAGTCCTCACTGAGACCTCTCCCTACGTCCATATGTATTGAGTGCCCAGTTGGCTAGCATACCCCAAGGCCTGGTGACCATTCACAACAGCAGGACACAAACAAACACACACACACAATGACAACACTGTACCCGTGAGTCATAAGAACTTTCTTGACCCAAGTAAGTTAAGTGTAGTCTAGCGTTAGAAATCAATATGGTGTGTGTGTGTGTGTGTGTGTGTACCGCTTAATCACTCCCACCTGTGTACCACAACAACAGTGCACCTTTGTGACTTTCCCCACCACACTCCTGCAGCTGCTGCCCCGAGGTTCACAAACAAACCTACACCACAGTTTTTCCCCGTAACTTAGGAGTAGTTTAATACATCTACACTACGGTCAAGTTTGTTATTTCACCACCATTTTGACAACTTCCGGTGAATAATGTATGAATGTAAGATAATCCCCGTGATGGCTCGTAACTGTGAGTGATTCAGCGCATTTCCTACCAGCAGAATCATGGTGAAATTATGGTCCTATCATTTTGTAGAAAGCAGCTTGCCAGTTAGATTATGTTCTCACATCATAAAATAACTGAGGAGTTTTAACCTACACACTTCTGGGAACCCTGGGTGTGCCGGTGAAACTCTCTAGAATCGCTAAGTTACTGTAGTTGATGGGTGGGGGGACGGTGAGTGCCTTGTTTTGTTAGCGAGAGTTACACGTGGTGAAGGAGGGATAAATGCAAGTGTGGCAGGGACCTAATAGTGTCAAGTGCCAGTAGTAGTGCCGTAGTAAAATAATTTGTCTTATTTTCTACTCAACTAATTTCATCAGCAAGTACGACAAACTTGTGAATGAAACACGCATTTAACAGATCGGTCCTATGGAACAATATTATGTACAAAATTGGGTAATTAAATATTGTATAAATAAACCGATTCAGTGTCAGCTAAACTGTGTAGACGTTTTTGCTGACTTCTCTTGTTCTTCCCGAGTGCAACGACCGGTCACTTTTTTTTTACCAACAAGCTAAACAGACAAACGAACATACCTATATACATTACACCTGTCTTACAACTAAATGGACGACTTCTAGCAACGGTTGCCTGTGCTACTTCAGTAATTAAGGAGTTAATAAGCCTATGTTATGTGCAAGATAATGAGGCTAACTGGCATCCCTAAAGGGTGTGACGTCACGTTTCACCTAACAGTATTTGCACTTAATATTGGCAATTAGTAAAACGTGGCTTTTGTGTCATTTAGTTTCATGTATTTACTTGCAAAAACTTCTACAAACAACCATTTCTGCCTACAAAAATATATACAGAAGGATATAATTATGAAATACGTACAGAATATAAAAGAGAACAAAATCATGAATGGTAACAGTAAATTCCACTGTTCTTCATCCTCAACGGCTTGAGTTGCCACCAAAATCCACCAGCCGTTTAATATATAGTATATATATATATATATAAATTTAAAACAATTAATAATTTAATATCATCATCATCACTTGGAGTAGTCATACACTTGGCTACATTTTATATGCTATCTGGCGGTAGTAGCTCTCGTTAGCTCCACGCATGGCGGAGTGAGATATAAAACTCCCAATAGGCAACACGGCTCATCACTAGTCAGGTGTCCTCATTCGTTGGGGATGATAACGTTACCTGGCTTCTCTGTGTTCTATGACCAGTGTGAGTTAAAAACAGTGTTAAGAATAAAGTATACAAGAACATTATACATGTAACGTCATCAAGTAAATACTGACGAGTTAACAGCAAACATGAAGCAGTCATATCGTCCAGAGGGAGACGATGAGTGAAGATGAGCTGACTGGTAGGCGAGTAGAGATCAAGTTGTTCCCCAGGTCGCCAGAACACCGAACAAAACAGTGTATCACCAACCACTTCAAAACACGTTGCTGCACCTAAGATCGTGCGTGTTGTTGCAGTGGTCGGCACAATGCTCGTGTTGTTAAGGCGACACACTACAGGAAGTGAGTGACTGATAAAGTTTTTTCTTTTTATCTTGACCTTCAGCATTTTCACGATAGTAACCACTCGGTAGTAACATCCGGATTAGTGACGTGTGTGTTATGTAATCAGCATGAAGGAGCACCTTTGAAGGAATATTCTAACAATGCATTAAATTTGTGTGAAATGAAGTCATTGAGAAGACTCGCTAGAGCAACATCAGTTTGGAGGCCAAACCTTGAAGTTTTCAAACAGCCTTATCCTGATAAAACATATCTACCACATTTTCTATGCAAGACACCTGCACGAACACTAATGGCTACCGCCTTTTAGCAATATACCTGTTTATGAATGACTAATATAACATCCAATAAATGTAAATTTCAAAAGAATAGACTAAAGGCGAAGGGTATTTCGCTACACAGGTGGTCCACCGTACACTAGACCCAAGAAGGTACAAAATTAATGTGTACCTCTATCCCAATCGGCGCTATGAATGTGTGAAAATGTGATACATATCCGAACGATTAAAGTTTAGCAACTCCACATTTTGAACACGTTTGGTAATAAACACAAAACAATGCTGACATCCTCTTTAAACCAGCATGAGGGGCTAGTAATGACCCATGGTACTGTGTATTATACAGGCTGTGACAAACACTCTAAACTGTGTTAGCGAATAACATGACGTATATACTGTACTTCGTCTTGAATCACCATTCTGCCAACATGAACGCACCTTTTATTTTTTTTCATTACGCTTCTGACAGCACTGAACGCACACACGTGGCTCACAGTATACCTTGCACATTGTTAAACTATAATGTCTCTTAACTTAAATAGTATGACAAGCTTGACTTCTCAGGAATGAGTGTCACGGGCGTAGTCGTAGTGGACACGCTTCCGGGGGTTTGAGGTCATCCTGTCATGATGTATAGCCAGTCGAGACAGGTGAATGTCCTATTTTGTCCAAAAGCCAAATCCAACATAAAGAATATAATTTCAAGGACAACTAAGCCTTCAAACCTTTTTACATTCTGCTTTTAGTTGAATGAGACACGGAAAAACCTGCTTCACAAGGTCTGTTCGTGATATAACATCCTATCTCAAGAAAAACGTCTTATAGCTACACAAAAACAGTTACTAAATATATATAGCAATGTGAGTACTGTACGTATTCTGGCTTTCACACAACACGAGCGATAATACAGAGAAAAACCCGGTGATATTAGTCGTTGAGTACGTCACAGTGCCAGCAAGATAAACTGCTGTTGGCTATCTCACTCCGCCGCGAGAATACGCCCGAATCACATAACTTTCCACGGTCACCAAAATATTATCAATTCATGGCGACCTTGTCATACCGACATACATTTACCTTCATAAATATTTTCGACAGAACAAAATCATCTTATTACGAACACAAGCAATGTTTAGCTTATCTTTGTTGACTCAAGCGCAGACAATAATAACATCGCATTAGCGTTCAAGTCTTACAAGGATCCTAACCGTTCAAACTGCCTGTCAACAAACCCCTAAATCATAATAGACTATGCATTATACCGGATGTTACAAAGGTCATCTGGCGACCTAAAACTGATATGGATGTCACAAACTCAACCAGACAATCCAACCTTCTCAAGAACACTTCGAGATTCCGGATGTGTTTGTTAATGGTACTGTACCGTATCAGTATCCAAGCAGTAAAAAGTTCCTGCACTCGGGAGGGGAGGTTATAGTAACAGTTGAGTAGTTATATAAGGTCCTGTAAATCCAAAATAGGGTTTCACAGAACACTCGATAGTCAAAAGGATAATACTTAACTTAACAACAGGAGCATAATTATCCAAACAATTTGGGGGATTTTGTTTATCGAACACTAGTTGCTTCAATGCGCTAATAGTTAACGGATCCAGAGTCGGAACTACAAAAATACGATTCTGAAATTGCCTAAAAAAAACGTTAAGCTGGTCGATATCTCCGTGAACATCAGCAAACTGAAAAAGAATATCACTGAACAAAACCCCCCAAGGAGTTAATACAACTCGAACTTGGTACTGTCACGATGTTCACAAGTTAATCTGGGCGAAGCATATTTGTATACAGTACAAAATACAGGAACAAAGTGAAAGAACACACTGACACATAAAGGTGTCTTAGACTACATATGAATACATAAATCTATAAACACCACTGAACAATAGGAATATAATCAACCTGCTCCACACCACCAGCAGTGCTGTACAGGAGACTGTGTTGTACTGATGAATTACGTGTTACATTAATGCGTGTTTGTTGGGAAACGCGATAAAAGATTACATATTAAAGTACAGCTCTAGACAACAGTAAACGCCTTGTAGCAAGAGAGAGTGGGAATGAATGCCTCGTTACAAGGTGTGCTTACAGCTCCGATAATTATCAAACAAAATTTTTTTTTAAATAATTTCACGTAGAAAGTTTGAAAACCAATGCACAATGCTTTTGTGGAAGGAATCACAAACCCACCAACAGTATTGAAGACTTAAAATAAACTATAGTTTAGTTTCTAAAGAGCGCGCCAAGTCGAGAGCTACGAGGACGCCATGACGTCACCGCCCGAGGGCCACGGCACCACCCTTGTGCATCATAATACGCGAGAGTGATGCGCGGACAAGTGGCCAGGAAGGAGCTCATTGTGAACGCTCCACGATACGTGACCACCCACCCACGGCTGCTATTACAACACGAGGTGATGCAGCACGGACATCAACAACGAGACTCCAGTGTAAGAAGAGTGTGATATGAAGGCTGACAATAAAACTGGCACTGCCACGTGACAGGCTATTGATTTGTAAAGCGGTCATTGCGTAGTGTATTATCTCTTCATATAATCGTTTAAACTTTCAGATGCAAAGTGTGTAGGTCAATGTATATAAATCCCAAGTGTTCATTCAGTATGCGGCCACTGTAACTACATTATATAATTCTGTCACCCATCTTTTACAGCAGAGTAAAACACAGTAGACAAGTGTGATTTCTGAGATGTCAAGAAACACGACATAAGTTCTTCAAGGACAGACAGTAACTAAGAGGCGTGAGTACCAGGAGAGTGTCCCAGCAGCCTCGCCTATATACAAGTCCCAAAACGATGCCGCCATGAAGTTGTCCGGACGCGTTCTTGAGCTGAACTGCCTCTTCCTGCTGGTGGTGGCACTGTTAGTGGCACTGCAGCTGTTCCTCCAGGTAGTTGTTATGAATCTTTTTTGTAGTCGTTCAAAGTTTTTGTTTTTTTATTGTTAACAGCAGCAGCCTCTCGCAGGTAGTTAACAGCAGATTCTCTTGTAGTTAATATGAACACAAGTTTCGTTTCTACTTTACGGTATTGATAGATTTTATTAGTTAAGGCTGTATTTCTAGATGCAGCTTTTTCATTTTATTAACCCTTGTTTCTGCTAAGAGCCGCATTTTTCTTACACATTGTTATTTGTATCCTTCCTGTGAAAGATGCCAGCTATTATTACTTTCTACCCAATGTCTTCAGCTCAAACTCTCCATGTACTTGTCAGTGAGGAAGCCTCTTCTCCATTTACACGAAATCCTCAAATATACTTTAAAATTATTTTTTTATGTCTAGTTCTTAAACAAAAATCAAAAGATCTGTACAGTAAATAAATTACTTGAGTATTTTGGAACAGTTGAATGATGGATAAAGTAACACCACTAATACGCCAGCACAGTGGATATGAGACACTGTCTCGTTAGTACCTGGATGGTCTCTTCTAATTGTACAGCGGTAACCAACAATCTGTACTCTTAAGGTTTGCATGTGGAGGGTTCTAGAGACCATACTTGGAAGGTGTTTTGCTTAATTAGCAGAGGGGAGTAGATCTGGGACTTGCAGCATCTCGCAGTCCTGGATTCAAGTCCCAATAGAAGGGAAAGGTTGCGTTGCTATACGTTTATTATACGAAGACAATAGCTCTCCATACCCATGATTTAACAGGGGAAGGTGTACACTGCGTGGTCCAGGCCCCCGCATATACACCGCCGAGGGGCAGTAAATTCCACACCGGAAAATGAACTGGTCGGCCCCTTACACCCTGGCCATCACCCACTGACATATTAAGTCCAATTTATCACCGTGTCTACCACCTACTAAATTAGTTTGCAGAGTACTGAATTCCCGGGAGTAGCGGAAACCTTTTTTTTTTCACCGTTGGTTATATGAACGTCCATCTAACTACTGCTTCCATTTTACTATTTTGATCAGCCAGGCGACCATTAATAGTTTTTACCTATCATGTAAAAGGTTGTAATTAAATTTTAGCGTTAAACCGAAAAAAGCTTATTTCAAAGATCTCCCAAAAGCTTGAAACTATACTAAATATGAAGTACAAAAAAAAAAACTTTGTCAATGTGTTATATAAAAAAGCTGTTAATACCTAGAATAAAGGTAACTAAAGTCACTGGGCGCCAGGCATACAGTACTGGTGTACTGATTGCTGACGCTAAGTTGTACAGGTAGATTATTCATATACAGTACAGTACAGTACCGTACAATTAGGCTACACTTCGTGATTAGATTCCGTGGCACGTGCTTCGTCTGTCCCAAGGAAGAGATATAAGAACGCATCTGCCAGACCCACAAAGTGTCATAAAATGGAGCAACAGCTGCATAAGACTCTACTACATACGGTCGATCGAGCACCAATATACTGTGTAGGATAATAACTACCACAACGAGCAGAATGTTAGTGACTCCAGCCACGACTGTGTTATTCCTCTCTCCCTCACTCACAGAAACACACACAAACTCCTAAGTGAAGAAGGGTAGGTTGTGCTGGCAGTGTGCACCACATACTGGACCAAACCTTAATACATTTTTATACCGGTACTGCATTATTAAAAGGCGTCCTCAACACATGACATTAACTACGTCTCCAGCATCACTTAGTTCATCTCCCCTCCTCCCAGCCCCTGAGTGAATCATTATCTGACACTTCTGTCATTTTGTATAATTATATTTATGAAACATCACAACAAGAAGCTCAATGTTCCCGTGATTAAACAGCAGGAACTCTTCCCCTCAAACTAGACAGTACAGTATTGTGACTGAGGGAGAGGAGGCTCGGGGAGGATCAGAGTTGCGGGGATAGATAACAATATACTCTCTTGAGAAACAAAGACACTATTTATATCATCAGCTTTATCCTGGGTGAATGCCTTTGACTGTAATCATTGCAGGGTCTCAATGGTTTCTCTTACTTTGACAACACAACATACATACTGTATTTCATCTCTTTTTTCATGCGTATTCATTAGTAATGGTAGTATTAATTACATTTTTTATTGATTATTACTTTATAGTAATTATCATTATTGTTATAATATATTCGCCCCCCAGGCCCTGAGTGGGTCAGTGACCTGTACCCGGGTGGGCTAATGCCCGAAAAAAAAAAAATACGCTTTCACCCAGGAAAACAAAACAACGGATCTATACACCGGACGACTTTCCTCGTACCTTGTAATACAGAAAATATTTTGGGTTTTTTTGCGAGATTTATTACAAAAAATTATCCCCTGTGTATCACCTGCCATACACGTAATTTCACCTAGCTCCCTGCCAGCTCTACGGACACTCATTTTTATAGGTTTAACTAGGCTAACTAATGTTAGGTATAAACACACTCAGTAGAAATCGTTTTCTGTTTTTATGAAAGGTTACGAGAAGAAAGAAGCTTAAAGGAAATTTTCTATATTTCTTTCTTTAAAAATATTTCTATTGGCATCACATTCAAACACTTAACGTCATCTATCGACCTTACATAAATTCCACATTGGGTCTAGAATGACCTGACATTGTCTCCAAAGGCTCCGTAATCGAAGACTCGAGTATCAATAGCCTGACTACGTACCCAGTAACCTTAGTGATAACAGCCCCTCTCTGTACCCAGTGACCTGAGCGCCCATAGCCTGACTCCATCCCCTGTAGACTGACACTGACAATGATCGTTCACAACATGATGTACCCTGGGGTGCCATCAGCGTCGACACGCTCACAAAGATATGGGGAACTTGAAACATAAATGCATTATTTGACTTGGTAACGAGGTAGTCTGGGGAGAACTTTGTGGGCCTTCAGGGACCACTCTATGGACGCTGAGGAGCCATTGTGGTGATGCGAGGGTGTTGACCTGGGCGTGAGTAAACTGGGATGGTAGGTGTCTCAACTGTCAAGTGTCCGTAACATGTCTTGAGATGGAATTGTGCACATGGATGTGTAGGTTACCACCTAGCCACTGTATATCTATCTTATTGTTGTGTCATTACAAGTAAAATGAATGGGGGTCGAGTGCTTAGTGCAACCCATCATACAGAAAGTGTTGTTAATCAGCCACAAGAACCAGGAGGTAACAATATTGCGTCATGGCGGTTTCATCTCCAACAGCACCTCCCCTCTGCAACATACACAACCACTGCCAATAAAGCAGATGGTAGAAAGAGTGAGGGAGAGCAGAGGGACACAAACAGGAGCCAGTTGGGCAGCTTATGAAAGTGTTCATGCTTGAATGTACGAGTTTAAATCCAGTAATTATTAACCATAATCCATCACCAGCTTGTAATACTCTCCAAGTTGTATAAATAAAGAAAGAAAAATAATTTCACACCCAGTAATGCCGTTTTAGCGTATGTGAACTCTGAAACACTGATCTTGTTTACGACACATCAAGTAATAAATTGCATGAATAATTCCAGTGATGAGTTTGTAATGCACGTTAAAAATATAATATACCTACAAAAACAAGGGTTATTGGAAACGGTTATGAGGTATTCTTTGCCTAATTATTCATCGCCTCCCAAAACCCTTAAGTACTGCCAATACTCTAAAATGATAAGAGACATTGTCAAAATGGGAAAGGCAAGGCTGAGTTTATCCCTATTAGAAAACACTCAGTAACTTTAAACTACACATAATTATTGCTATTTTTGTACTTGAAATTTACTTTTCCAAATAAACAATCAGATAACAATGTAAACCCCGTGTACAGTATTACCACCACATTTTTAGCTGATTCAGTAACTGGGAGTCAGTCATAATGCATTTCATTACTTTCGTATTACGCCCTATGGTGCAGACAATTTGTATTAAAAAAATCAATCCAACTGCACACGATCTGCAGTTACTGGTACAGTCCAATCACTAGTTACTGGTACAGTCCAATCACTACTGACTTGCAATTGTGCTAACAGTTCTGTACTGCACCTGGTCCACGTGACATTAAAAACATGTCAATATTGCTTCTCCACATAGTCAGGGACTGGAAAAATGTGAAACTGGGTACAAACCTTTTCCCTTGACCTTTTCTTTTTGTATATGTACATTATTATCTTTATAAATTCAGAACACGAATTTGTCTACAATAAACTAGTCAATAAACTTCAAGAGTAGACAATAACAAAGTAAACTAAAAGAAAAATACACTATGCACTGCTTTATATGGCTCAAAAGATAGTCTATTCAGGTCACCTAAGGGTATAAGGGATATACTGTACTGTACCTTGTTACCAAATATGACAAAAACCCTACAGTTAAAATTGATAGCTATGCTGTGATTAATATTATTTCCTTAGCACCTAATAATGGTCTGAAGATGTTCCATTTCTTGCAAAATATCCAAACTTATAGTAATGCCTGTACATACTTCCAAATTACTCCTGCATAAATCTCTCTTCGTCGTTCCGTTCGGGAACCAGAAAAACGACACAACAGGACAATTTTTACGAGAGCGTCGACAATTTATTGGTGTAGTATACTGCCAGGGCTAGGCCATGTTTACACCTGGAACACTGGCTGCCGGTAGAGTGCTTTCATCCCGAGTTACCGGGGAATCCGCCGAGTGAAATCTCTTCTAGGTAATTTTTTCAACTACTGAACTATTACTTATAAAATCCCAGTACTATACGCGCACCTACATAACGCTCGGTACACACGGTAAACATATTAGCCAGCATGTGTGTTTATTCCCACGTAATCTCACAGGTTTCAACGTCTTGTCCAGTCCTGTACGCATTCGCTAATTTCTCTTTGAAACAATTGAAAGCTTTCCTTACACAATTTTCCTTTACTTACAAAATTTCACATTCCTTTCCTAATACAGCTTCACCCCCTTACAACCCCTTCCATTGCACAGCCTGAACTAACTCACCTCTTACTCAGCCTGAACTAACTCACCTCTTACTCAGCCTGAACTAACTCACCTCTTACTCAGCCTGAACTAACTCACCTCTTACTCAGCCTGAACTAACTCACCTCTTACTCAGCCTGAACTAACTCACCTCTTACTCAGCCTGAACTAATTCACCTCTTACTCAGCCTGAACTAACTCACCTCTTACTCAGCCTGAACTAACTCACCTCTTACTCAGCCTGAACTAACTCACCTCTTACTCAGCCTGAACTAACTCACCTCTTACTCAGCCTGAACTAACTCACCTCTTACTCATATCTTATCCATTTCCGCTCCACCCTTCACCACATTTCCTCCCCTCTCTCCCTCATGTTACCTAATTATCCGCTCATAATTTATCATCTGGGTCTATACACTGTATCGTACAGTACTAGAAAAATATACTGTATATATAAATGGTTCGCTACCATCAAAATTAATATTTAGTGATGATTTCCTTATACTGGCGGACACCCATTATTTCCTGGATAAATATTTTATTGCAATATCAAACACAAAGTGGAGCGCGGCGGTTGAATGGATACAGCATTCGCCTCCCGTACCAGGGGTCGGTAGTTCGATTACCGGGCGCTCCCAGTTTACCCAGCTATAAATGGGTACCTGAGTTTACACTTGGGGGAGTGAAGGCGGCAATGCTGCCTCCTTGTGTACCGAAGGCTTAGTAAAAAGAGTGCTCTATCCAGTGTCCTATGGTACCCACTTTAACTGAATACAATAACAAATTTACATAATTTAAGTCATACACAGTAGTTATAACTGTGTCCTACGTCAAGTCCTTGACTGAGGACGACTTTCGTACTTCTACCAAGCATCACAGCCAACCCCCCTCTATTTAATAGCTCATCCTTAGTCACAATTGTACAGTAAATATGATTTAGCTAACATTATGGTTGCATATAACTATTATTACGGTTACCTTTCTCTTCTATATATACCAATGTTTATAAACTCCCCTATATAGATAGGCTATCGTTCAGTTACTACAATACCAGTGTTTATTACTGTCTTTCACTTATGAATACAAAAGGAAGGGGAGACTGTAAAGAGCCTTCCCCTTAACTAAGACGAACACAGCACAGGAGCAGCCGCTGCATGCCCGGGCAGTAACCTGAGAAGCGGACGAGTCACTACTAACCCACTGACGCCTTGCACTTGTCGTACAGCAGTGCCCAAACAATCTTCATGCTTGCCAGGGGACAAATCTGATGTTTTACTTATTTTTCTATGGCACAACGCTGAACTTTGACTATGTGGGGCCCGCTCGTACAGTACGAATGTTGAATCACAAGATAAACTCAATGGCGGCTATAAGACGAGCCTTCCTCTTATCGTTTTTTGGTAAATCAAACCAACCGTAGAAGTGATTTTTAATAACGCGGCTTTGGCTGCAATTTGGGTGAAAAAACGGTACCCAAACTTAAATTATAAAAGATGGGAGATTGATTTGAATGAAACCTGAGAAAACGGTGTATGAACATTGAAACTAAAAAGTTCATTAGCGGAAAACGCACCGTGGTATTAGTTCCTCTTGTCTGTAAATGTTCCCCCAGGCGGTACATAGCAATATACAGTACATCTTGAGCGTGGGAAGGGGTGGGTATAAGCATATCAGTAGTGGACAGCTACATTACCTAAATTTGATACATAAATGGTTTAAAATTGCTATCCACTGTGTATTCAAAACTTGGTCAGTTTCTCAGCATTATTTCGCAATTTTCTGAGACAGTTTTCTTAATGTTTATATTCGTTCCAATATTTCAGATGCACGTACACCATCATTGATCCACATTTTAGTGTCTTTTTTGTGTTTTGTTTGTTTTTACGTCATTCACTTAAATTCTTCAATTCACAACTCACATCTTGTATTACCTCCCCGCAGCGTGCCCAGCAGCAGCTACATGTGAACAAGAGGAATAAGGGAATAGGCTTAGTTGGTCCCATCGCCTTGCCTCTCCAAGACTCGGTCGACATGCTCCAAGCTGGCCCTGGTGAGTGTAACATGCCACTCGTAACTTGCGACAGTGATTTTTTTTAATAAGTGGACAATGATGTGTTACAGGGTGTGTTGTCAAGATCACCCTGTATACCAAGGCGTTCTCCCTTATTTACACAGCTAATACTACCTGTCCAATGCCCTTCACTATTACCCGTGCTTCACATTACCTGTTCAGCGCCCTTCACTATTACCCGTGCTTCACATTACCTGTTCAGCGCCCTTCACTATTACCCGTGCTTCACATTACCTGTTCAGCGCCCTTCACTTCCACCATCTTAATTTTATTCCAAACTTAAACCAGGAAGTAGTCTCTTTAATCACAAATTTGATGTAGTCCTTTAAAATCATACAGAAGAGGAGCCACTCATCCCAACCCCCTTATCTAAATTCCCTCTTCTCCTTCAGGTCTTGGACAGGATGGTGAAGCGGTCGCGCCTGAGGACGCGTTGGTAGCCGCACCCTTTGTTCCAAACATTCGCAAATCCTTCACCAAGAGGAAAGCCCCCTATGTAAGGAAGGGCAAGAAGAACAAGAAGAAGAAGGCGCAGAACAAGAAGAATAAACAACAGAAACATGGACCACACGGGGAGGGAGAAGGGAGGACTGGGGGGCCCCAAGGGGGAGGCAAATTAGGGAACTCCAAGAAACCCGCTGGGCCTAGAGGGGAAGGAAAACCTATGATAAAAGTCGCAGGTAAATCTGGGGCCCAAAACCCTAGATACAAGTCAGCACAAAATAAACACACCAAAAAGAATGGGTCGACCGGCACGGACAAAAATAAATTAAAATCTCCTAGATGAAGGGAAATGTATGAAATATTTAATTAATTCTGTGATTAATAACATAGTTCTACATTATTTCTTCAAACTCGTATGTACCAATTTTAACCTGGAGTTTTAAGTAATTGCACTCACTTTGAACTAACAAGTTGGTGATACTGATTCCTACTTCGTTATATTTGTTATCTAAATATTAGTCGCCCCTCCACATTTTCTACAGTTGTAAGTTTGAACAAAATTGTAGTGATAGCTTCGTGTAAGTGGTCAATTACGTTGACTAGTACTAGTGCCTTAATGGTGGCGTTGTTTAGCATTTTAAGGTTACCGGTAACCTTTCTGTGTAATTTGTTTTTAAAAGACAAAAGCTCAAAACTTGAGCCTTTATGAAAATAAATGTTTTACAATATTATTCGCCTTCAATAACCTTACGTATATTGTGTCTAACTTGGGGGATCACCTTTGAATATCTATCACCCATCCCAGTCTCTGCCTCCTGGCCCTTCTATTCTTTAGTTTCAAACCCATTAACTATATATCTACCACTCTCCCCTCATCTCATTTCCCTTATGCTATAAATTATCAGCACTTTTCTCGTTCTGTTCCTCTCAACTAATTTTATTTATTATTTGTGTTCCTATACGATAACTTGTCTATAACAATTTTCTATAACACCACATATCCAAAACCTGTAGTGTGTGTTGTAGGTGCTCAATCTTCTAGCCAGTAAAATAATACAGTATCACATTCAAACTCACGTTCATAATTCCTCTAGAATTCAAATGGCACGCCTATCAAAGCTCACACCTCACTGAAAACATACGACTACCACATTCTAAACTCAAACTCATGTTCAATGCAGATTTCCCTTCGAAGCTCAAAACAGCAAGACTATACTAGATCTGCTCACTCAACACCGAACGTAACTAATGTGTGACCCAGGGATAAACACCTCAAATCCTATTCACCCAATTACTCCTGTGATGCACCTATAGCATGCAACAATAAAAATATAATGGGCTCATTACTGCCTTTCTATATGACGACTCATTACAGTAATTTTTCCAGCAGTCAGAATATGAAGTCATATAGCCTTCACAGGTATTTATCGTACGTTGGATCCGGAATAACACATTGCTCAATGAATGAACCTCCAACATGTTTGCAGTCGTAAGACAACGTAAAAATATATATTATTTATGTATTTCTTTAAAAAAATTAGGTGGTCAATATACTGTAGACTTCTTAGTTTATAATCCAATCGAAAAGTGTCCAATTTCACCTGTTCAAAGAGGGTATAGGCATACAGTACCTTTGTAAGTAGGACAGTACACGAGGTTTGGTAACTTGGGGTTACTCGAAATCTCGTTAACTTGTTTTTGTTTGCTAAAATACTGTAGTATTATCGCCGTCCAAGCTGTGTTTTTCGATTAACTTCACAATATCCCTCTAGATTCTAAAACTGCATTAACTACCTCATAGCACGCAACATGCTTTTTGTGTCACTAATAACTGGACGTAAGATGACATTTGTACATCACTTAACACAATCCTAAGGCAAATGTCGAAGTTTAAAAAACTATTATTTTCAAGCGAGTATCTCCATAATATAACAGAGTAGTCCACATAATACTGTATTAATGAAGTAGAGATGCAGACGTATATCAAAAGCGCTAATCAGATTAAACGGGGTTTGGGATCGGTATTTCAGAAAAATAACCAGATCGGATCAGCAAGATTGCACAGAATTGTCAGAGAATGACTAGGCTATGCGTGAGTGAAATCTAATCAGAAGATTCCGACTAGATTTATACCCAGCACTGAGGAAAATGAAAATAAATTATATATAAAAAAAAGATTGTCTTAACATTAAGAAATACGCCTATAAACAACCGCGCAGGACGAACACACTAAATCATGACTTGTATGTGTGAACAGTACACACGCACAGTACAAGGTCTTCCTATTTCTGTGCATATGTTGAGCTAAGAAAGCGAAAGGCGACCACAACGCGTTGTGGTTGTTTTTAAAAACTAAAGTGAAATTTTGCGTTTGGATTTTACCCTTACCTAACCCAATCCAAACTAACTCAACTGAACCTAACCCAATCCAAACCCTTACCTAAACCAATCCAAACTAACACACACACACACACACACACACACACATACACACATATATATATATATATATATATATATATATATATATATATATATATATATATATATATATATATATATATATATATATATATATATATATATATATATATATATATATATATATATATATATATATATATATATATATATATATATATATATATAACGAAGAGGACTAAGTTGGGTTTCTTTAATCACGAACGTTTCGGAAAAAATCATTTTCCATCATCAAAGCCTAGAAAACAAAAAGTTTTAAAAATACAGGTGATATACAATAAAAACGTAACATTATACCAAAATTTACCTTTCACAAAATTTAAAGAAAGAGCACTCCAATTTAAAACCGACAAAAATGACGAGAGACCTACGTACAAAGCTAAAATCAGGAAAAAATGTGAAATAAACCTATACAGGGGATTATTATCATAATTTAGACGAGCCTTAGTGCGAAAAACACAACAATTCACAGGAAACTATATCACAAATGGATGGATTTACTTTATACTGATGCAAGGCTTCCATAATGAGGAGGTCGGTCTCACAGTTGATCCTGCCAAGAACTGGGAAATCAGACGGCGAAAACCACCACAACCACCACATTCAGCTATCCGTAACCACGGCCACCAACATGACCACCCGTTTTCGCCGTCTGATTTCTCACACACTGGTATACCAATTATAAACTTATAAACATAGAGACGGTCTATAACATTATAAAAATTAAACTTACTCAGAAAAATACACAATTTAAACAATAACAATAAAAAAAATGCAAGTAGAGTATGACGCCTTATACTCTTATCATGGTATCAAAAGCCGTCACAAAATACCATATTACACTCCAATAACCTTTCTTTTTAACACATACACTAACTTTAAATGCTGCAGATTATGGAGGACGTGCTCGTGTCTACCTCATACCTTCCAAAATAACACAATAGCACCCAAATCTGCATCAGCACTTTGCGTAACTTAGATGGCGACTGTTAAGTGTTGACACGGTTGACACCTCTCAAATACGATAATTGTTTCAGGTATTCGGAAATTAAACGATTCCCATCACCCAATCAAAACCAACTTTCCTCGCTCCTCGAGTTTATATTGGTTAATTCGGTAGCAATATAATTTTCTTACTCGACCTTTTGGTTGGACGTAACACCTTTTGACCATTAAACATCTTAATCATTATCTTTATTTTACGTGATTGTGACCTAATTTTTCGGTTATTTGACTACCAGGTAAGCTAAACAAAGTGAAAACAGTGTTATACAGTATTGCAAATGAATAATAACCAAACATTATGTAGCTGCGTGTTCTTTATTTTCGCGGAAATTCCAATACCGGAAAATTACGACAATTACTATTACATCTTGATTATCCAGAAAGTTGAATAATTTGAGTTTATGACATTTAGCATATTTTTTTATCACGAAAGACTGAATATCAAAAGAAAAAAATTAACTTAGTTATGACAGTATTTACTCATAATAATTTTGTCAAGGGCTTTTCTGAAGCTTAGTACTGTCTGTGATGCCACGGCTTGACCTGGGGCTGGATTCTGAAAAAAAAATTAAGGAGTCCCATCTCCCATAAATGGTCATGACTTGCATTACGACGTCTTTTTCGCTGTGGCTCAATACTCAAAACAAAATTGGCTGCACAAAGTTACGACTACTCGTGGGTGTTAGAAGCGAGATCGTAATTAAGCTTTGAAGACCCATTCTCCTCGGATTACAGCTATTCAAAATACAGTGAAAATATACACTGAAATATACAGTCGCAAGTGAAAGCATATAGAGGCAAAAACTAATATAACCCAAGAATAAGATGAAAGTGTATCCATTGGCGTCAAGGTCTGCTCGCTCTCTCTCGCATCAAAGAAAACGAAACCTCTCGTGACGCCACTAAGAAAGAAAAACACGCATGCAATAGTAGGGCAGCTTTGGATTCTTTGAACAGTGGGAGTCCAGTCTTTGGACACATTATTGGTTCATGTAGAAAATTAGTAAATACAATAAGGAAAAATGGCCATAATGTTCAATTTGTATGGGTCCCTTCACATGTGGGGATTGGTCTTAATGAAGCAGTAGATATAATAGCAAAAAGAGCCACGGAAAAGGCCGAGATCGACATAATATGTACTAAAACCTTGAAGCAATTAAGGAGCAAATTACGGAAAATACAATCAATAGAAGATAATTTCAAAAGGAATGAAATATACGAGAAAAGTGAAACAATGAAACATTACCATCATGTTCTCATGAACACAAAATTTACATATGGGAAAGATAGGAGTAGGTGGAAAGATTCAGTGTATATGAGATTAAGATTAGGATATAAATATTATTGGGAACTTGGAGCTGAGAGAAGTGAACAGGATAAAGAATGTAGAGTTTGTAGAACACCCAGATCCCATACCCTGCCACATTATATACTGGAATGCCCATTGCTTAATGTATATAGAAATGCCCATATAAATAATGTCCCCATGCAAATAGAATGGATGTTTGGAAATGGGAAAATAGATGAAATGTTAAAGAAATATAGAAATTTTGCATCTAGAGTATAACTATGTATTATAACTAATTATATGAAATATTAGGGATTTATGTGAGTCCTGAGAAGGACATTCCTGGACTGGGGTGAGGATGACTTATGTCACTTCATCCCTTTGAGATGTATTAATGTTTTTTTGTATCTCAATAAACGTATCAATCAATCAACACGCATGCAGAGCATTTGCTAAGTTTTTATATGTTTATCACAAATTAAAAGCAGGGGTGATATAACTTTCCATCGCTCTACGAAGGATAAGCAACTGTGAAGAAGATGGATTCACTTGTGGAAGAGGAAAGAATATAAAATGTGAAAATGACCAAATATTTAGCTTGCATCTTGAAGCCAGTGCGTTTGAGAACTTAAAATATAAACTGTTTGGACTACCAGTACATTACCAAGAAGACTTCTAATGATTAAGATTGGAACAATATCAACATTACCGCCCTGTGAATTCTCACTTCCATTTCTTCGTCAGTATAATGTAAATAGGATCTCAGGAAATTTTGGTTCAATTCCGTAAATTATTTCTGGTGCTAGCGGTCTCCAACTTTACCAACGATTCTAACAGCAGTAAACAGTAATTGGCATAAACCTTCACTCAGCTCACTATTTATTTTTATCAATTCACCAAAATATCGAAGGCAAACGAATTATTTCATACTACAAACGCCACTATGAACTGAACTAACAATACCCAGGCAACATAATATATAAAATGACGCAGTTTAACTTGACATTTACCTTTTCATAAAACGTCACCTAAACTTAAATTTGATGACGGTAAAGTCACGGAATAAAACTCTCAGTAACTTCCGGTACGCGTTGGTTTGACAACCTGTCATGGGGGTAGTTGACCAACTCAACCATCATATGCAACTTAATATGAAAATAAAAATACTAACAATTTATTCATCACAGAATCTTGTCTAAATATCTTAATATAATAACATTAACAATTTACTCACCACAGAAGAGCCAGCAATGACCTCAAGCTTCCCTTACGGCGACGGCGTCTGTCAGGCAAATGACTCGTACTAACGTCACGAAAAATTCACTATACTGTGGTTACATCAAGCTACTGTATGTCTAATAAGAAAGTACTCGAAGCGTCTAGCGGTGTATGGCGACATTTGGTCTCAATTTTAGTTGGTCTTCTCAATGATGGGTAGCGCCACTGTCGCCATTGTGACGTAGTGTGTCGTCTGCATTGTTTACCCTTTTGTACTTTAATGACCGCGACATTAGATTTCATAATGGCATATATATATATATATATATATATATATATATATATATATATATATATATATATATATATATATATAAACTGCTCCAGTGTTGGTCAAATCTGGTCTTGAAAAGGCTCACACCCGGTGCTGTCACAACACTTTCTGGCCGGTTCGACTAATTACCCAAATGTAGCAAAATATAGCCGGAATGAAGTCAAATAATGGTCCTACATGAATAAATCGGACTGCCAATCATTTCTCGACTAGTATTTGGTGTCACAAAAAATTGGAAAACTTACTTTAATCTGAGTTAATAGATAGCGCGCATGTACCGAGGGAGCGAGGAATTACCCAAATGTACCCAAATGTAGCCGCAATGAAGTCAAATGATGGTCGTACAAGTGTAATTCGGGCTGTGAATCACTTCTCGATTATTATTTGGTGTCATAAAGTCACAAAAAATTGGTAAACTTAATTTAATCTGAGTTGTGTTGGGTTAGGTTAGGTTAGGTTAGGTTAGGTTAGGTTAGGTTAGATTAGATTAGGTACATGCACTTGATCTATTAGCTCAGATTAAATTAAGTTTACCAATTTTTTTTTATTTCGTGACACCAAATACTAGTCGAGGCTAGGTTAGGTTAGGTACATGCACTCGATCTATTAACTCAGATTAAATTAAGTTTACCAATTTTTTGTGACTTTGTGACACCAAATACTAGTCGAGAAGTGATTGGCAGTCCGATTTATTCATGTAGGACCATTATTTGACTTCATTCCGGCTACATTTGGCTACATTTGGGTACATTTGGGTAATTAGTCAGACCCCTTTCTGGCAGATTGTTCCAAGAATTCACAACTCTCACTCCGAAAAAATTACCCCTCACAGTCCCTACCATATCTCTTGGACCAGACGAGGTGGCCATACTCCAGACGGGAAAGCACCTCACTCCTGAAGATCGTTAAGAGGGACGGACCATCTAGACATCTGAATGACCTTCTTATAAGACCTAATAATTTAGTTGCCTGATTCACCTTCTTCTTATAATGGCCCGAGAACTTCAGCTCGTTGTCAACTTACACCCCTAGGTCGTTTGCACATTGTCTCAATTAATGCAGTTTCTCCATCCCATTGGGCCATATGACATGCCTCCTTACCATTGGTATGACCCAGGTGCAGCCTCTTACACTTGTGACATTGAATCTTAGCAGCCATTTCTTCGACCATTCTTGAAGCTCACAGAGATCTTTCTGCAGCTCTTCACAGTCTACTTGGTTCTTAATTTGTTTTGACTACACTAGAGAAATTCCCAATAAGTATTATAATTATTAGACACATGTACCTGTACAGTAATATCTCCGTTAGCCAGAACTCTCTGATAGCCGGAATTGAAATTTTCACGTTAAATTGATCCCAAAGCCGGAATTTTCTGGAAAATTCCGACTTTGGGAACGATTTTCCGAGGGGCTTATTTTCCGGAAAATTCCGGGTATGAGGGAGTTTTTTCCGGGTTTGAAAGATGTAAATGAGGCACATTTTCTGGAAATTCCAAGAAAATTTTCCGTTACTTTGAAAATTCCGGAAATTCTGGGGATGAGAGATATTTTTCCGGGTTTAAGAGATGATGTAATGGGCAATTCTGGAACTTCTGAGAACATTTTCCGTTACCCGGAAAATTCTGGGGATTTTGGATTTTTTTCTGGCTTTGAGTCGTGTCGTTACCCGGAAATCTCTCATTCCCGGAAGTGCTCTGCACCAATTGTTCCACCTAATGGAGATATTGTAGTGGATTTCTCCCCTACAAACGCTGTTTGTCGCTGAATAGCCGACCCCGTGAATTCCCCAGTGTATGCCTCGTGGTCTAGGTCAACCAGCGACGCCCACGGAGCGGAGGTCAACTATCTACCCACGCCTACCTACGCTATAAAAGACCTGACCTCGTGGTGCCCTCCCTCTTCTTCTTCTAGCTACAGCCGCAGCAAGCAACACCTCCTCCTCCTCCGCCGCTGCCTGGCGGCCCTCGCTCCCGCCGGCGAGCATGGCAACCCACAAGCTGGTCCTCCTCTGAGCACCCTCACCAACCAACTCTCTCTACTCAACGCTTGTAACCACACTGCCACTTCCCGGCACCAAGCTGCATTGTACATCCAATACAATATGTATACAGTGAGCACATTGTGAGTTTCCTTTCTCCTTACCATCCTGAGTGTGAACCCAAACAAATCGTACCCCACAATATTACTGTAATTTTAAATTATTCTAGTACTGTAATGTATAAAAGAAAGAAAAGTATAGCTACTATATACAGTATGTTGGTAATATTGTAGTGAGTTATTATGTGGGCTTTTAGTTGAGGCGTTTGGCCTTTTCGTATAAAATCAACCTGGCAAGTCTGACTCGAGGCACTTCAAGCCGAGTCCCAATCATTATTTTTCATATTGGCAGTGCTTTGTTGCCCAATTTCCCCAAGGAAACATCCTTCCACTTTTTCACCTCTTCCGAGTCACATTATCAATTAGCTCTGCATGACTTGTTTACTTGCACCCTTTGTATCAGTGTGCCTTGATTATTCCAACAAGATTATTAATTATCCCAAAATCCAGCAATTAATAACATCATGAATAGTGTTGAAATAATTAAGAATTCAAGTTTTTCAACTATTTATCTCATAATTACTTACCTTTAACTCATCTGGACGAAGGTGTCAAATCGCTGTACAGTACTATAGTACTAAATCTTCATAAGGGGTGGGGGGGGGAAACCTTACTATTAATGCTCTAAGCTTTAGAACTGTAGATATCTGGATCTTCCCAAAGCTTGTATACTGTTTTACAGTATCAAAATTTTTCGTCAGTAACACTTCATGAATATTATTATGGTTACTGTCTTCTTGTGTAAGGGAGGCTTATTATTTGATGAGCTGCATCCGCACTGCTGCTCTAGACCTATGGGACTCATTTTCATATACGTACAGTACTGTATTCAGTACTGTAGTAGGCCTATGTTGTGGTTAGAGTAGCAGCATTCGATAACAATTAATGTTTCACTAATGTCATTGCCAATCTGAAAATGTACATGAATAAGTAGTGCAAGAGATGGAATTAATAATATTGAGTTAGAAACTTAAGTGCACTTTCTTTTCAACTGATGGTTTAAAAAGATCCATGTTAAATTCATCTTAACTCCTCCAAGAAAAATAATAATGTTAGTTTGGTAATGGTTAATAATCACATTGATATAAAATAGGGTGCAAATGACTGATCTGACCACAACTTGCTTAAATAAGATTGGTACTAAATATGGAGAATAAAAAATAAAAACAACTATGAAGACTATAATTACCTTTATTTTTCTGTATAATTCCTGCAGGTCACCCAAGTGTCCTGTTCCACTGCCTACTGGTTCACCTCTGCATTGCACATTTTACCCTCAATATTTTTAACACAGCATTCTGTACTCAGGAAACTCACCAGTACCAATGGTACAACTTGCACACAACTGGAGAACCAAAAGGTTTGTGATACCCAAGGGTTGTGGTGTTTGTGGACTCTACCTATAATAAAAAGCTGGCTCTTACCTTTGATGAACTTTGAACCCTCAACAAAACATAACACAATGAAAGGGAACCCTGTTTTTCCTCACACAACTACTGACTGTGCAAGGCTCTCAGTTGTCAACGTAACCTGAAAAGTTACACATTACTTTTCTCACTTCCATTAAAATTATCCAGGGTTCCCAACTATTGCAAACAATCCTAGGCATGGCAAACACAACACTTAGAAACCTTCACACATTTACATAAAACTGATAATTGTCAGCTGTTTGTGTCAGGATTTCAAAGTTTTAGCAATTAATACTAAATACAGTACTGTATATAAAGTTTCATTCAAACCTAAATATACCTGAAGCCTCTACAATGGCCTATCTTTATTTATGGTACAGTACCAACATCTGTATCACTTTCCAACTTTAACATATACTGTACATCACTCATCAGTATGGTCACCCTCTTTTTTGGTGTTCCATTATCATTCACTTATAAAGTTCTGTACTTTTTCGTCACCTTATTTTCTCAGACATGACCTGAATAATATAATCTCCCTAACTATATGTACAAAACAAGAACCAATTATATGCTTATGTATAATATTCTAACTTTGTGAAGGAGACCAAAGCTAGACATTATAATACAGCTGTACACGTAGAAAATAAAAAGACGCATTTCACACATCTACAATCGTACTGGTGTACAATATTTTCCGAATACTGTATGTCCAGTGAAGGCCTTATATCGTTCACTTTACATGGCCCAACATAAAAAATATATACAATGAAGATCAGGCCTCAAGGTTATTGGGTTTAATCTCTCTGTCACCATCCAAGAAAATTCATTCCTTTTATCACTCAAAGGTTTCTCCATAATGAAGTTTATTTTTTAAGCTAAAAGTCTATTTCTTAAGCATATACAATACCATAATCTTAAAATGTTAGTAATTATATAACATCACTGTAGTTCAATGAACTTTAAAATCACTAATGCAAGTTGTCTTGCATACAAATATTCATAATTGCCCAAGGTGTGGCTTGGATAATGAAAGAGGACTACCACAACTTTCATGAGTTAATCACTATCTGTACACTTTTTCTTTCTTTTTGTAGCAGTTCTGAGCAGTCTTGTGAAGTGGGTCTTGTCGCATGCTGCTGGGAACCCTGCAATACAAGTCAGCTGGTGATGGTGAAACACAAGCAACTTTGAAACTATACTGTATACCAGGGGTGGGCAAAGTGCGGCCCGCGGGCCACATTTGGCCCGCCAAATTATTTCTGTGGCCCGCCACTGCATTTGGCAATCAGAAAAAAAAATTCTTATTAATTACAGAAAGGACAATTTTGGAAGTTGGGTGGACATAGCAGCAATACTGGCTCGTCGCTGTTAACCTGTGGCCCGCGAAGTGTGCCACCATTCATGAAGTGGCCCTCCATCAAAAATAATTGCCCACCCCTGCTGTATACTACAGTATACATGTTTGCTGCCTAAAATGCCAAGCCTGTGAGTGACATACTGTTTGAGACTATCCATCTTCCCAAGATTAGCTACCCAGGGCAGGCCTCGACATTATGGTTGTTTAATTTGCATAATTCACATGAATTATTATTCTGGTAACTAAAGTTTGCTTCAAACTTATCTGACTGACCATAGTAAAATTCAAAAAATTATTCTGCTCTCTCTGGTAAAAAAATAAGTGCAACAACCAGTATTTCTTTGGCTGACAGCAAACAAACTTTACAATTGTTCCTTTTAACTGACATCATCTCATCATTATCAAACAACTAAAAATAATTTGGGGTAAGAAAAACTAACACCTATGTGAAAAAGTTATTTCTGAAGGTTATGTCGAGCTCTGCATGTTAGCATCCACGTAATTCTAGGATAAATATGGGATCTTATTTAACATTATTCACAAATTGTAACATTCTCATAGACACCAATAATGATACCTATACAATAGATATCTTTAGGTTATATACACAAATCTGTTATGGCTCTATAATCTATACTGTCTTCAATTAAACTGTTACACCTTCTAATATTTCAAGGGACTACATCCTATTACTGTATCAGGTGTTAACATTTGTATCACAAGACTGTACTGTACTGGGAGAATACAGACTCTACTTTCTTGAATCTTAAAGCTTAAGAGAAAATATTAAAGATTAAAAAACAAATTAAGATTCTATGACAATTTGGCAAAAAATATTTTAGAACCATGAAAATAAAACCTATCAGCGTCTATCCTATACACTAACAAAAACAGTGTGCCAGGTTTGGCAAATCTTGTTTCTAAGCAATATTATTTACATTCAAAATAATACTGAAAAGGAAGTCTAACGCTGCCAGCCAAATGACAAACCGAAATCAGATATCCAATTAAAAAAATAATATTAATTAATTATATGGTAGAGTGACAATTTAGTAAAGCAACCAAAATTCTTAATAAACATCACAACCTTCCAAGCAACACAGAAATCATACTCTGGCATAGACAACTACTATACGGTACTGTACTTTACACTGTACTGTACTTTATTTCTAACAAGCAAAGGTTAGTAAAGGCGATATTAATTTTAGGACTTAAATTCTGAACTGTTAAAAATACCTAAGAAATTAAAGTAGAGGAAGCAGACACTGTACAGCTCATACACAGCTACATTACACAAATTAAACCATTATACAGTAAAAGTCCAAAAATCCGGATGCCAGAAATCCGGACCACCCGAGAATCCGGACTTTGCGAAAACTCATATATATATATATTTTTTTTAGCGGGCTTTTGTGTGTATGTGCGCATGCGTGAGCGCCACAGCTGCACAGCGACAACAAGCGACCACGTGGTCGCCACTTTAAAACGAGCAATCAAACTGTGACAACATATGTAATTTTGAGTCCTACTCTTTCCATTTACAGAGTACTGTACAAGCCCATAATAATGGCTCCTAAAGTAGATAAACTTCGCTGTGTGAAGAGAAAGAAGAACACGTTGAAATTGAGTGACAAACTTGAAATAATTAAGAAACTAGAACCTGGTGTCAGCAATACTGTTCTAATGGAAACATACGACATTGGAAAGTCTACAATTTATGATATAAAAAAGGCAAAGAATAAAATTCTAGAATTCACAGCTTTTCATTAAAACTGCTCGTTTTGATAAATGAAGCGTGCTATATTTGCTAATGAATAAACTGTCAAAATGTACCTGTTCATCTCTTCTTTATTCCTCCTTAAATTTGAATTTTAAAAGTACTGCCCGAGAATTCAGGAAAATCCGAAAATCCGGACCGACCCAATCCCCAAGCAGTCCGGATTTTTGGACTTCTACTGTATTGAGGTGCCAAATTTAAGTAGAATCAGATTGGTCTCCTCTTTGGCTTAAATGCAAAAATGGGAGACAATGATGTGGAGGAATTTGAGGGTTAATGGGCTTCTAGAACTAATATTTTACATTATTACTTCTTTCAAAGCAGTATGCAATCTGTTAATTATTTGAGAGATTGCCCCTGAGATTTAGTCAAAAGTGACAAATAAAACTTTAGTATGTCCATAAAATTTTAGCTCCCTAGACTATTTTTTTACATGAATTAGGAGAAAATCTAAGGGACTCTTGTGGCAAAATTTACCGACAAATACAGTAAAACTTGTCTTTATAAGACCCCCCCCCCCCCCTTTATTTTAGGACAACCAAGAGAAAACCAACTTATGTTGGTAAATTTGTTAAACCAACCTGCAGGGCTTTTCTTTACATATCTAGAGAGCATTGTGCAAATGATAAAATGTGACTTGACAAGGAAGAGCTGTTCAATTATGTTAAAAGGATGCCACAAAAAGGAGATCTATTGACCAAACATAATATCTGGCACCTCTGAGCAAGGACTGAATCATCATCTGGAAATAATATTTACAAAAGCAACAAACACACGAGAACAATGAGAATATTAAGTACGTATTCTACTTCTAAAAAGTAACAAACTAATGTAATCACAAAAGGCATAAAAAATAGATGTTCATGCAAAAACAGTTATACTGTACAAGAAGTACTGTATACAATTTTATTTTGGCTTCTGTGAACACAAGAGTCAGAAGTTTTGACCAGTTCTTGTACTGGGGAATCACTCAACTATACCTTGCATCTGTGATCACAACTGATTGGGTATAAAATTGACTGTCAATTCCAACAGACAAAATACCATGTTGTACAGTTTATACATCAGCCACAGAGGGATCATCCGCCCAGAGGTCATACCAGGGACCACACAGATTTCCAGTGGTAAATGAAACCTGATCCAAGCGAGACACACCCTCGGGGCATTTGAGACGACGATTCATGAAGTCGCTGTAATTAAATATGTTGAGACTCCCACCATACTGCCAAGGATTTGAACTGCGATGATGATACTGTGGTTGATGGTAGTCTTCATGACGAAGATTTTGTGGAAGTGGATGCTGTGGGCGAGAGGAGTTCTTCTTTGGAGGAAGTGGGGGTGATGTAATAGAATCGTAGGAAATTATGGGAGGGTTTGAGGGGTGAGCAAGATAACTGGGCTGAGGTGTCTTCAAAACATCAGTACTTTGTTGGCATGACTGTTCAGTATTTACATGGGGATTGCGGCTTTGTCTGAACCGATTTATTTTGAATGAAATTGTGCTTCTTGAAGACTTATCTTCACCTTTTGGTGGAAGTTTGGGTGGAGAGGAGGAGGAACGTTGGGCTGGAGATGCCCATGTAAGAGAACGAGCCAATTGTTTCCTGGATTGAGCTCGAGTGATGGTTTTCCGTAATTCACGACGGTGATCACTAACTACCATATAGATCTCCTCTTCATCCTCCTCATCACTTCCCGTTAGAGTACTATTTCCGGAGGAAGAGTTCTGTGGAGACATTTCATTTGGGATAATCTGAGTAGATGACACAGGAGACTGTTGTTGTTCACCTTGTGGGATAGGCATTGGTGGCCGGATAGAGTAATCAACTATTGGTTGTTTGAGAAAGGAAGTGGGTGGTGGAGGAGGCTGGAAGGGAGGAGGGTCAGGTATGTCTGTATGTAGATCCACTAGTGATGAGTGTCTCCAGTCCTCAGACCAAACATCCTCATAATCAGCACTCTGGAGATCATCTGGGATTCCTGTGCACGAGTCCATGCCAAGACAAAGTAAAGATGAGCTTCGGCGGAGTGTTCTTCTCCCTCTGTCTTGTTGTCTCCCACGTTCCCGCTGAGCAGCAATCTTCTGGGCACAGGGGGAATTTGGAGACACCTTGGTGGTTTTTCTACGAGCAATAGTGACAAAATGGTCTATGGAGAACGAGGGGAGAGAACGGTCTCGATAGGGTTTCCCTTTGAGAGTTTTACTTTTCCGTCCTGGTGTGGGGAGTGTCACGGTTGCATCCTGGAGTGGTGGAATGTACTGAAGAGACCTTGCCTCACTGGAACTGTATGACTCAGAGTTTGGCAGACATGGAAGGGATACAGGATCTGAGCCATAGGGCAGTGCCAGAGCAGATCTCAGCCACCGTGAGCTGAGACTGTTCATGGAATGTGGGGCAACTCTGGTGGAGCAAAGGGATGACAGTGAAAGCAAAAGAAAACACAAAGGAAAGAAACAAAAAATGCAAACAAAAAGCATAAGCAAGGCATATACCTTTACATCAGTTTGACAACATAAACATTTATGAGGTGCATGTAGCAAAGACATTAATAATGAATGTTAGTAAGATCTTACCCATTAAGATCATCATCAGAGTAGTCAGCATCAGGGTTAACTGGAGGTCGCATGCTGCCACTTTCGTTGCTGAAGCCGCTATCATCACTCGAGTGGAATGACGAAGAATTTCCACTTCCTCTCTTCTGAAAGCGCGTAGAGAGGTGGGAGGATGCGGCAGCTGTCGTGAATGAGCGACTCAAGGTCATTGAGGAACCAGGAGTGAGGGAGCTACTGGAAGTGAAAGAATTTGAACCAGGCCGGGAATAGGTCTGGGGCTGACTAGGGGACTTCTTGAGGGTTGGAGCAGAAACTCGAGGAGGCTGAGGTTCCATGAAGGCATGGTTGAAGAGGACTGTGTTAACACTGGAGGAGACTGAGGTGGAGGTTCTTAATGTCTCATGGGAAGATGCTACATGCGATGATTTGGAAGAGGCGGTAGATGAAGTGGAGGGTTGTGACATTGGAAGGGCCGTGGAAGAAGTGGAGGTACTGGCATTGGAGGCGGTGGCGGGACTAGGGGCTCGGAACTGAAAAAAAAAGTTATCAAATTATGAAATATTCGATGTGATTAGAATTTTCTCGCTATACATGTAAGGACATTTTTTAAAATTTCATTCCAAAATATCAATGCATTCAACATTTGGATTATCTGGTGAGCTTCTCAGAGAAAAGAATGCTGACTGACAGACAGACTCGACCTTCCAATACTTTCTGGTGTTTAAAAATACTGACCTTATAAATAAAGAAGACAGCTTATAAATTACACTAAAATATTCCTAATCAACTGTTATCATGACCTAGATTTAAATCTGCTCTCAAACTATCCCACTTGCAGGATGCTTGTCAACTGAAGGGCTGTTCCATCAGCGGGAAGCACACCCAACAATATACCTCACTACGTCAGACATGCATTCTTGAAAACTATGACATTAAGTGAAACAATGTACTGTACTGTACAGAAAATACAAGTTTACCACAGACCTAATGATATATAGAACATATGGATTATATTCCTGTTCCTGGGGGACATGTCTGGTTAAAAGTTTCTCACCAAATTATAAATGTACTGTACTGTACTACCTACATTATATCATTATAAAACATTTCGGCTAAGGATGGGGATTTACATAATTGCTCTAAAGACCGCTGGATAGTTTTCTTCTTATGTTTGTACAGCTCATTATAGAAGTTAAAGCCATTGATCAGTAACTTATGTTTCTTTGGGGACTATTGGTGTGTTACCTGAGGTTAGCACAGTGCACCTACATATTATGTGACTAAAGTTAACAGTTACCCCATTTTAGCAGGGAGTATTTAGGCAAAAACTTTTGTGTGTATTCTCCTCCTGTAGCCATAGTTGTCTTAAAATAATGTATACAGTACCAGTAAATGTGGAGTAAATAAAAATAATACCAATGAATAAATTACAAAAAAAATACTATATTGCCAGACTAGTAAATAAAAGCCAAACGAAATTTTAACACAGTCACCATTTGCATATATTCCCTGGTTCACCATAGCAACGTAGACGCTACCTCCGCCGATTCCCTGCCAAAGCTCCCCCCCACATGCCTCGCCTCCTTCCGCTCTCGCACTGATCAAGCTAACTCATGTGCAAAGTAATGTATATTCCCTTTATGTGTTTGCCCCTACGACAATTACTTCTTTTACTTTGTTCACAATATGTATGAAGGATAGTGTGTGCATGTAACTGAGTAAAAATAAATGAAGAAAGTTATGTATATCTACCCAAAAATACGAGATGAAAAACAACCATAACACCTCACAGCTTGGCCCAGTAGCCTGGTGGTTACAGTGATGAGTCTAACCTGGCTACAATGCTGCTAGCAATGTTAACAGATGCAAATGTGAAAAGAAAGTTATCTGTAAATCTTCTTTTGTATCAGGTCTTTGAAGATTTTAAAATAAATGTTGCAGGTATGGCATTAATACAGTAGATTGTAATGCTTGTAAGAGCTCAGAAATGGTTACTGCTGCTACCTCTGAACAGTTGGGTGTCTGCCATATGGACGTTAATTGTCTTGGGTTATCATCATCATTACAGTAGTTATAAATCGAGCTTTTATATTTACAATAATTATTTTTTTATTTAATTAAAATAATAAAAATAATGTGTTTAAGTAAGCAATAATTTTTTTTTTAATTCTTGAGTTGGGTTAGGTAGAATTTAGCCGACTGGAGACAACAACCGAGGGATTCATTAGCTTACGAGGGAACGTAACTTCACATGTAGAATGCAGGCTGATTTTTTTTTGCCATTTTTCAGGTAAAAAGGTGCTTCGTATATGCCATAAAATACAGTATGTTTAAATATATTTACCTTATTTACCTGATGGTCACCCAAGGGTTTGTACTAAAAATACCCAAGTAATTTAAGACATGTTAATAGCTTTTTAATACACAGTACTGTACATTCTTGGAGGAAATATTAGTCTGTACCTTTTTAAACTCGGTGTGACTGTTCACTACATTTCTACTGTATAACAAACAAAACAATTCAGGTACTGATTTGATGTATTGATTCATGTTCAAGTATCTTCATATCTGGTGGGTTTGAATTTACGAAGAAAATATTATTACTGTACTGTAGTTTTTCGAGTGAAATGTGTACACTATACCTACAGTAAGTTTGGTGTGGTTGTTGCAGAGATTAGGCTGTTGTTCAGTGTTCTAAGACTGTTGCTTCCGCATTACTTATACAGAGTGAGTGTGTGTGTGTGTGTGTGTGTGTGTGTGTGTGTACGTATATATATATATACAGTATATATACAGTATATATACAGTATATATATATATATATATATATATATATATATATATATATATATATATATATATATATATATATATATATATATATATATATATATATATATATATATATATATATATATATATATATATATATATATATATATATATATATATATACCGTATAATATTATTTCTTATCTAATCCATCAACATCATATAAGCGAATCAACATGTAACAATATAACATAGAGTGAGATATACCTGTACTGTATAAGGAAGGAACCCAGTTATCCATTCTGACCAGGGAATGTGCGACCCTTCATTTGTGAGGCAAGAGCTCTATCACTGAGCTACACAGTAATTGTTTCATTCTTCTTATGGTAAAGAGCTTTAATTAAGGCTTTAAACTACAAAATGTTGTTGAAGTTAAGGTTTATCTACAAAGAACTTTTCTCTTTGGGCTGGAATGCCAAAATGTTCTTGTACTAATTTTTATTAAGCCACAAAAAATATTAATATTGTACTGTACACACATTGGTGTTCCTGGAGATATTAAGATGAAAGTAATGAATGGATTTAGGTGTTTGCAGAAAGCTGATTGAAACCAATCACATTAAAAATTTAAATACTGTTGCAGTGTCATCAAAACCATATTCTTATTTTCTATGGTAAAATAATATATCACTGATAATTAAGTAAGTCCTCTCACTATTCCTAAGTACAGTACTGTATATACAAGACAGTCACTAAAGGTGCTTCGGGAATGACTCACCTGCACAGCATGAGCACTGGCGGACCTGTGTTTGGAGGGGTAGCGGTGGGTGTGAACATGGGGAGGCTGGCTGACATCACCACTATGTCCGTCACTGCTACCTGCAGTTGGGTTGCTGGTCTGGGAGTCATCTACGCTATTTCTACTCTTTAGATGCTGAGTGCTCATGGAACTATTCCATCCAAGGTAAGGAGGTAAGGGTACAGGGTCAATATGAAGTGCCATGGTTTCAAGGACAGAAATACATAATTAAATATCTCTTCCTGGCTCTACAGATCTATTAGGGATTTATACAACTGGACAACAGCTACAGGTGGAATAGGCTCTTTCATCACATAGGTTCAACTTACTAAAAGTCTGAGTTATTTCTATTCTTCTCTGATTGCTACTGTTAAGTACATTTTGGATGATAAATGATATCCTCTTCCAATTTTAATATTGTACAAAGTTCTTGGATAAAATGAAAAGCTCTTCTCACTCTCATTTTAACTTCGATTTAACATACAGTACTATATTAATTTGATTTTTAAGTACAAAATCAGTATCCTGTATGAAATATATTCCTTTCTTTACATTTTACTGAGCAATGTTATATCAACTATTTTATGTTTTCTAATACTGTATTTTGAGTACTAAAGATAAATGATAAAACTTATTTATAATTTCAAACATCTGCTTACTATATATTCTACATACATACAGTATGCATAATTATACTTTAATGTCTGTACAGTATAATTCAAACAGTTCAATGGGATTACAGCTCAACAAAGTCTCCAAGTACAGAAACCATCATAATAGGTAATCATATTATGTAGCATGGCTTAAGAAAAATTTTACTTGTTCCTTAAAGTTTTTCTTACACAACACAGCAAGGGGACCATCTAGCATGATACAAGGCTGGAACAAATAGGAATCCATTGGTTGATGGGGTCAGGGACTTTACACCAGGAACACATATCTGGTACAGTACAATATGCAAAATAAGGAAGTGTAAAAGACCCAACATACCCTAGAGCAGAGTCATCCTCTTCGTGGATTATTTCTGTGTATGCAACAGGGAACCAGCCACACCGCTGGGTTCGCAGATTCTCTCCGTATTGCCACCCTTTGTTCTTCTCACCTACAGGTGAAAACCAGGTGCATTAAGTGGGTCCTTATGATTAAAATAGAAATAATGATATCTTGCAACTATGTACAGGTATAAGAAACTTTACTCTTGTGATTCATAAAATATAGAAACTTGATTTTTCTTGGAAATGACAAATTTACCACAGGATGTCTTAAAAGTAAGATTCTACAGAAAAACATTCTAGGAAGAACAGGAAGAAAAAATTGGACATCCAAAGAACACGGATCAGAAAAGATTCAAAATCTGTTAATACATTCTATCATCCAAACCATAAGTACAAACCCTAATGATTAACATTTTGAACTAGTGTCTCACTTAACCTTTTCTTTAAAAAGTTAGTTTAAAAGAAAATGAAGGTTTGATCTAGCAAACCCATTTTAAGAATGATTCTGTGAGGGGTGACTTATACTATATATAATGTGCCATCAAAGCTTCAGTGTTTGGCACAAGGAGAGGCAGGAGGGCTGAACTAAAGATTACTTTACTTTTACTGTACTTTTATCCTCTTCACCACTGATCGGCTCGTTAGCCGCTTGGGCGATCAGTCACCATCTCCCATGACAACCATCACCCCAAACCATTAAGGGAAATCAAAAGTAAAAGATTACCACTAAACAGTGCTATTCTAATCAAATTATGAGACGTGAAGTTATAAAATAGTTCACACAAAGAATTCAACACAATTTAACTCTGAAAAAAAAAATAAATAAATAAAAATAAGGGGGCAGAGGAAGGAAGGAGTGGACTAAAGAATTGGAGGGAGAACGATTCTTATCAAACTGATTAAAGACTCATATTCCAGTATAGTGTACTATAGCATGAAAGAAGACCATCTTTATGATCTCCACTGTAATACATGAAACTTTTTTTGAGACAATGCAACAAAAAGTATTGTTTACATAATATCTTGACTGATACTAATTCAGATACCGATGAGACATGCTGTAAACACCTAAGGAGATTCTGCCTGAAGGAATAGCTTAAACATAATGCTGAAACCATAGTTTAGGACTGGGACTGGAGAGAGTGACTCATATTTATGCCCCCATGTCAACTTCAGAAACCAAGACCATTTAATAAATATAAAGTTTCATTTACTTTATATATTTCAGATGCTAAATAGTATCGTAAAACTCAATGAAAAGCGCAAATGTTTCACCAAATTAATTTCTGTGGTGAGCAATTAATGCCCCACCTTTTCAACTTCACTTGAACCAAGCAGATTCCAAAATAGAGCTACCATGTAAATCTGTCTCTGTATATATCCCAAACATTTTTATACCTCATGTGATTAAATTCAGTATGTTTGCCTAATTTCATGCATGGGACTTGTAATCCTGGACTAACCTTTTGCACGTTCATATCCACCAGGCCCTATATGACCAAACCACATTCAATGGTACCTATCCGATGAATGAGCTAGGTTTTTGTAAAATTAGTTTGGATTCATTTGCACCATGATGAAAGTAGCCCTACAAATTGACTTGACACACTCTTACTTTTATCCTCTTCACCACTGATCGACTCGTTAGCCGTTGGGGCGATCGGTCACATCTCTGTTACACACTGTTGGCAAGTACTGGGCATGCACCGGCTCCTGAATGTACCTGAACCTGCTCCAGTGTTGGTCAAGTCTGGTCTTGAAAGAGCTCACACTCGGTGCCGTCACAACACTTTCTGGTAGATCGTTCCAAGAGTTCACAACTCTCACTCCGATAAAGTTTGCCCTCACAGTTTTCTGGACTTGCGGCTTCTTCAATCTTGAGCTGTAACCCCTTGTGGGGCGAGCGTCCACCAGCTCCAAGTAAAGACACTTGACTGAGTAGTGCCCCTTGAGATGCTTACACACCTCAATTAGGTCACCCCTTGCCCGTCTGTAGTATAAGCTAGGCAAGTTCAGGCACTCCAATCTCTCAGGGTAGTTGAGGTGCCAAAGTGCAGGCACCAGTCTGGTGGCCCTCTTTTGAACATTTTCAACCAACTGACAGTCCCTAGCATATCTCAGGGACCAGACGGGGTGAAAGTACTCCAGATGGGGAAGCAGTTCACTCTTGAAGATCATTATGAGGGACGGACCGTCTAGATATCTGAACGACCTTCTTATAAGACCCAATAATTTATTTGCCCGATTTACCTTCTTCTCGCAATGGCCCGAGAACTTCAGCTCATTGTCAACATAAACACCTAGGTTCTCACATTGAGTCTCAAATAGTGCAGTTTCTTCATCCCATCGGGACACATGATACACCTCCTTACCGTTGGTACGCCCCAGGTGCATCCTCTTACACTTCGTGACATTGAATCTCAGCAGCCATTTCTTCGACCACTCTTGGAGCTCACAGAGATCCTTCTGCAGCTCTTCACAGTCCGCATGGTTCTTGATTTCCCGAAATAACTTGGCGTCATCGGCAAACATTTGTATAGGGGAGTGTACAATGTCAGGCATGTCATTCATGAAACAAACAAACAACAGCGGGCCCAATACATTGCCCTGTGGTACCCCACTTGTGACAGGTACAGATGATGATTTCGTGCCATTAATCACCACACACTGCTTGCGGTCATGTAGAAAGTCTTCTATCCACGCAAGGACATTTCCCCGAATTCTGTACCCTTCCAGTTTTGATTTTCAGCCTTTCGTGGGGTACACTGTCGAAAGCCTTGGCAAAATCTAGGTATATAATGTCGATATTACCACCCCGTTCCAGAATATAGGTCCAAATATCCATTACTTTGAGCGATTGTGTTAAGCAGGAGCGCCCCGGCATAAAACTGTGTTGGCAATCCTTGCACTTGCACTTGCACTTCAAATGGATTTTGACTATTTATACCAATGACATCAACCGAACATCTGAGAAAATTTGGGTCAAATAATGTTTAGAGATAGAATCTAAAGACTGTGTTAAGAACTGACAAAGTGAAGCCAAAAAAAAGCCACTTTGTATTATTCAAACACTCAAATGTGCAATACTGTACATGAAGACTTCTAGACACCAGGAACAAGGAGCTATTGAAGGCTCAAAATATAGCAGAAAACCGAGACGGTGGAAGCAAGAATATCCTCTTTTGAATGCTGGGGTATAAGAAAGTGCTTAAACCTACCTCAAGGTGTGAACCTAGTGTCTGCTAAACCTGGCTGGCTGGGCCATGAACTTGAATCATGATTTGTATTTGGTTAAAATCTGTTTGGGTAATGTTTTCTGCCACTAAAACTGCCAAATCCCTTTAACAATGGTAAGCTCTGCCACAGGGTATTTGGTAATCTAATCCTCAGAGAGAACACATTGATGACTCATAGGATATTTGAATAAATGATCTTAAAATTTTTGCTCTTGGACCATCATCACATTGTCTGGTTTTATACATATAAAAAACTACTGAATCCTGTTTATTATTTGTGCAGATGGCACAAAGTAGCCATCAAATTCTGAAGTGAAAAAAAATCTTCACTTCCTGTACCATCAGTCAATTTCCTGGTTATTGCCATTTTTATTATCTCTCTCGAAATGGAAAGTATCCATATACAGCAGTATACAGTATTACTGTACATTTGATTATAAATTTCTACTTTTGAAAGTAGAGGACTAAAACTACTGTATGTTCAGTATACCATATACAACAGAGGTTAAAGTGCAAATGAACACAGTAATGCATGATAGCAAAGATTATAATGTTAATCTAATAAGTCACTCAAAATACTGTATATAAAGCAGCAGTAAAACTTAAGGTGAAGACATGACATGGTTGTGAGAACATACCAATAAGACCGATGAGGTCCATTTCACCGAAGGAGAGTTGGTTGTCACCGCTGGGTGAGTAGGAGTAGAGTGCCCTTGCCATAGCCCTTCGTCCTAGATCCTCTGGTATTGCCATAGACCTTCGTAACATCATGTGCTCCGCTGTAACAAACAAACTCAGTCATATCAGTGTTTCATTCCCAGACAAAGCCAATACACTGTGCTCTGTTACACAATCTACCATTAATAAACTAGTAGAGATAATTATACTTTGATGTAACGCATAAATTATCAATTATTTAAATTTCTGTGATCATGAAGGAACCCTGAGTCATGGAATTCTGTCCTTTCTTCAGTGTCACACATTCCGAGGGAGGCTATCAATTTACAGTAGTTTTTAAAATAATTATTTTCACTACTTGTCAGATGGGTAGTTAGTCAGTTCTTTTTTACAACCTTCACTCTCCAGTGTTTAAAAGGCAGTAGATAGCGCAAATCATTATTAGCTCACCTTAAAAAATCAAAGACTGTTAGATTCTATTATCTTTGACTGTGTACTGTGCAGTCATAAATGTTTTATTGCCATAACCTTCCAAAAGTACCACTAACTCTTGGGAAAGAAATCTGGTACTTTTTTTTTATAACAAATACAACGCACAGGAAGAGATCAAACAAATGCCATAGTCAAATCTGTTCACTATGGCATACCTTTATCAAAGACTTAAGTTATTTAAAGCAGAATAATTCAAACTGATTGAGGATTTATGACAGGAAAAACACTTTGTGGTAAGGAGTTACACAGAGTGCTAGTCTATGGCCTAAATGAGTTGTGGCAAGCAGAAGTTAAAAAAAAAAAAAATTAATTCAACAGAGAAATTATGGTCCCTCCCAGACATCCTAATAAACAAGCATGATTGTAACCACTGCTTGACCCTGTACCAAATTTAATCCATTTATCCCAGCAAAATACTGTACTGAATACTAAAAATGAATAAAAAACAAGAAAATAGTGAATGACTAACAAGAGGAGCAGATTTGTGTACGTACAATACGGGTACGTAATTGTATCTCTATTTTCTACAAAAGTTTCATAAGGATGATTACAGTAATCCAGACATTAGTCTTAAAGGCTAACATTAAACATCAATCATGTCAAAGCTGCTGCAAGGAATAAAAATACTCATCACTTACGAGTAAATCTATGGTCAAGGTTGAACTCGGACCTTGCTCGGGTCAGAGGTCGTGAGGGGATATCATCTGCAATGTTGCTAAGATCGAGACAAGAAGCATCAACAGACCGTGCCTTCCTCATCTGTGATGTCACTGACATTGCGTCATCCTCTAGGCACATCGGTGTTGAGTAAATACCTTCATCCTGTGGGAGGAGTGAGGACTAAGATGATAAAATGTTAATGGGCTAAGTGAGTAGTCATTGAAGGTCTGTTACATATCAACATGGGAGAAAAACAAAGTGTAGCATATAATCTGGTCATATAAAGAATGGGGATAAGTTTAAGTTGTTCAGGGCATGTGAATAGATCAAGCTGAAGGAAAAACTTCTCATTGTGTATTTTAGAACTATTGAGTAGCTTACCTGAACAAACTGTCAGGCTTCTAAACATAGAGTACTGACTTCTGGGTAGTGGCAGGGAGGAGACAATGGGCAGATCAAGACATGGCCCTGATTATCACAAGCCCATCCAATTCTAAACAAGTAGTGTACTGTACCTGTATGGTCAAACCAACTGATGATCTGGTCACAAAGACTTGATTCCTTGGTCCAGAACTGACTTAAGTAACATTTGTAAATTCTATATTGTGCACGATTTTTACACAGTTAACACCTGACTAAAAATGTCGACATCTCCTTGGAAGACTTGATAAGAAACAGACTTTGAATCTTATGCCATCTCACTAATACAGTGTAAGGGTTAATACTGTACATCCCTTCATGTATTTCTATGTTCACAAAATACAGTATTTTGATATGTACACAAATGTAAATGGACATGAATGTATGTTCTTATAAAAGGGTGGTTCCCAGAGGCTGATGTTGAGTAGCTCTTGCCCTAGTGTATATCCCTGAATAATTTGAATCTGGAAGTAGGTAGAACCTTTACTATGTGTTTATCAAAGAGAAGCTCCTTCACAATTTGTTGAATAGAAGTTAACCCCTCTTACCTTGAGTCTGAAGAGGAGTTCCCACACAATATGCCTAATGACTGTGTACCGTTCTTTGGGAATACAAAGGAGTAGCTCCTTTGCATTGGGTATGGATAAGGGCAGTCCCTTAATTTGGGTTTGGATGATGGTAAATACAAACCTTGGATTTCAGAATGGTACAATTCCTACCTTTAGTACCCATACCTTGGGTCTGGCGGAGGGTAACATGCTTCGTATGCGGTCTGGTAGTGTCTCACGGGTCTTTGCCACATCTTGCCAGTTGTCAAGGGTGTGCTGCAAGAGGTTAGAGCCCTTGGCATGGTATGCCAGGTAGTGCTTGGCCAATGAACACTGACGCTCGAGGATAAACCCATAACGACGCCTCTCTTGGGTCACAGCCTGCAATGGATGAGATGTTAGAAGTCATGTGGGGTCAAATTAGAGGGGCAGGAGCAGTATGGCAATCATATTAGTGGAGAAACATTATTGTGGGGTCATGCTAGGGGTAGAGAGGGTAATGTTACATTTAGGCTCAAAAGTGGCTGACTAAGAAGGAGAGGAGCTCCTGTAAGAGGTGAAGTGGGCTTACATTGATTGGTGTTGCTGAAGTCACAGACAGGAAATAAAGTGAAGCAGAACTTTTGTGGGGGGGCATAAAATGAAAAAAAAGTTGGGTATTTTTGCATGAGTTCACACAACTTTCCTACCCCAATTCTATTATCATATTCGAAAAAGACGTCAAATTTTAAGATAATTTTCGTCTATTACATAACCGTCGCAAACGTATAATAACGGAGATAGCGCATGCTAAATCTTTCTCTATTTTCTTCCATCAATCTTCCGCCATTATCCCCCTACCCGACCTCCCACTCTGTGAGTTTCCTTCATAAATCATCACACTCATGTGTTTCCGTACGTCACGCGGCCAATCAAAAGCTTCTTTTTCTTTTTTGCTACCAATTAAAATGAATTGTGCTTTAATTCGCAGTATTTTTGCCCAATCAGATTCGATTGTGATTTTGGGTCTCTCATATTTTAAAATTCAAATTCATTTCCGACCATGGAAGTCTGCGATGGGTGTCACTTCAATTATATGGAGTTGATTGTGTGTTTTGGGGAAAAATCGAACAATCAACAGCATTTTTTAGTTCTCATGGTGTTCTCCCGACCTCAGTAAAGTATCCTAAGTGTAAGAACGAGTGTAAATATCGCCAAGACCAACATAGTTGGCATTGTAGTAAATCCTATGAACCAGAACCAGGCCAATAAGGTAAGAAATAAGTGATTCAATCATATGGTGAGTTAGGTCAGGTCAGGTTAGGTGAGGTTAGGTTAGATCAAGTTAAGTTAAGTTAGGTCATGTTAGGTCAGGTTATTTTGGTTAGGTTAGGTCATCCCAAAAAAGGTTTGGTTTATATGACTTTCCAGTGGGTTTTTTTTTTTTTTGTATTCTCTTGGCCATGATTTTTGTCGGAAAACGCCCCACACAAAACCCCCAATAACTAAAAACAGGCAATTTCCGACGGAAATCAAGGTCAGAACTAATCAAAACACAAAAAATACACTAGAAGAACATACTGTAGTTTTGACTTTCTAACAGAGTTGTGTGAACTAATGCAAATTTACCAAAAGTTGAAGCAGTTCTTCGACAGTTAAAAAGAAAACTATGAAGTGAAAATAATCTTAAAAGAGATAAGTAGACGACAACAACAAGATGTCGTAATTAAGAAACAACACAGACACACCGAGGTGGTCAGTGTAGAAACACCTCGTGGCATTATAAGATCACCTGACATAACGCCTCGGTGTGACCCAAACATATACAACTCCTTTGTCGGTAAAGGTTAAAAGCCACATAAAATATTTAAACATCTCCATCTGACTTGACCAACTCGCACCTCACATTATTATGACACTCCCCGGCTGGGCAACACCACCCATGAGGAACAAAGGCGCCCACGAAAATCATTACCGAACCAGAACGCCACGCTTCTTTTTGATGTGCTGTATATAATAGTTATGTACATTATTATCCCACTAACTTTAAACTGTGCTGAAATTCACCTGAACCCGGAAGATGTGATTCTTTTAGGAAAGTTTCTGCAGGCCTTAAACATGGTATTTCCCAGATCAAGATGAATTTTAGTTTAATTCTATATAATTGGATAATAGTCATAATTCTTCTCCTATCTGGTGGCGTGAGGATGCTCACTCACACGACCAAAACGACATTGAAACAGTGCGCGCTCAACTGTCATACTGGATGTGTCACTTTGTAGTGGATGATGATGGATCCCTCCCCTACAAACGCTGTTTGTCGCTGAGTAGCCGACCCCGCGAATTCCCCAGTGTATGCCTCGTGGTCTAGGTCAACCAGCGCCACCTCACATGACGGAGGTCAACTATTAAGCCACGCCTACCTCCGCTATATTAGACCTGACCTCGTAGTGACCACTCTCTTTTCTACCTCCACCAACCAGCAAGCAACACCTCCTCCTCCTCCTCCTGCCTGGCGGCCCTCGCTCCCGCCGGCGAGCATGGCGACCCACAAGCTGGTCCTCCTCTGAGCATTCTCACCAACCAGCTCTCTCTACATTACGCTAGTAACCACGCTGCTGCCCCCCAGCACCAAGCTGCATTGTACATCCAATACAACATGTATACAGAGAGCACATTGTGAGTTTCCTTTCTCCATCTCATCCTGAGTCTGAACCAACTTCTCGTACCCCACAACTTCCTCTGAGTCTTCTGAAAACCTTTACCCAACAATCTTGAAAGCGCAACAATAATATTACTGTCAAATAACAGGCAACACTTAAAATACTTTTCCATATTTTTTTTAATGTTTTATTAATTTGTTCCTGTCAATATGTCATGTCAAGGCCAAATACTTTTTCATTTGTTGACATATATCATTCAAATTCATCCATTCCTTTTCAATTATCCAACATTCCTTTCCCTTCCTTCCTTCCTTCATTCTTTCCTCCCTTCCTTTCTTTCGTTTATTATTCCTTCTCTCTACTTTCATTAAATATATCTGCCCTCTTTCATTCCGAATTCCCTCTCTCTTCTTTCATCCAGAGAAGGAATAATGAAAAAACAAATTATAGTAAAAAGAAATGGGAGACAAGAAGGATGGAGTAAATCTGAGAAGGCAGAAAGGATGGAAGGAAGAAGGGAAAGGTGGATGGAAGTGAAGCTGACAGAAGGAAGAAAGGGACCATTAGTATCCCTTTCCTCCTATTATCACTAAACATACCTTCTCCCTCCTCATACGCCCTCCTCTTCCTCCTCACACATCCTCCTCTTCCTCCTCATACGCCCTCCTCTTCCTCCTAACACATCCTCCTCATACGCCCTCGTGAAGTTGGTATCTTATCTCCTTTCATCACTCCCTTAGTTCTTCCTCTGTACGTCTCTTACGCCACACATACACGCACATAACATTCTCTCCTTTATCGTTTCTTTTTACTGCATTCTCCTTTTAACTTTTCTTTCTATATTTTATTTAATTCTTTTTCATTTTATTTTTCTTTCATTTACCTACATCTTCCCTTCTTTATTGCATTTTATCTTTAACTGCTGTTATTTTATTTTCTCTCCTTTCACCTCATTTATCTCTATTTATCTATCTATTTTTCTATTTTCTCCGCTTCTTGTCTTTTTTCTTTCATTCGTCTCTCTCAAATCTTTACATAGTTTGCCATTAATATCCACCATTTTCTTTGTTGCCAGTGACATTTTAATCTTCGTTTTCTTTACCACTAAATTTCCTGCAGTAGCCCCAACTAACATAAATTTTACAATCAAACTTATCCATCGCTTTTACATTAAGTTAAAAAATGTGAAAAATTAATAAAATTAACAAAAGAGAATTATAATATGATGGATTGAATAAAAATATAACGAAATAATAGTAAGCCCGAAAATATACTCCTAATATAACGATAAGAAACCATTTCACAATTTTCTAAGGTTTACCTCATAAATAATTCCACTGAATTAATATTAAAATGAAGTTGAAAACTATTATAAGAGGAGACCGGGGATAAAAATTATGTAAATTAAATTATATAGCCATGTTTTAAGTAATGGAGTCTAATTTTATTACCCCCCTCCCCCCGCCCGCAATAGCCTCGGCGTAATCTTGATGCCAGTATCGTATTCCTAAAAGTTTCTACGATACGTTTTCCTCGTAACTGGAGACTACTCTCGTTGTACACGTTGATCGGTGTGTGTGTGTGTGTGTGTGTGTGTAAACATGGTCGTTCGTTAACTTTCCTACTCTGGGTAGCGGCTGGAATAAACAATGTAATTTATTACGACGTATGAAAACTACGAAATGCATAAAGTAGGAAGATATTGTAAATAAAAACAGTATAATAAACAGAACACATCAACGTATATAAATTTTCTTCTTCACCACAACACCACTTTAAATAAATAACTCAACTAAAATTCCCGTGGATCATCCTTTTTCATTTCTTGTGACTGCCATTCCTATTCAGTGAGTGACTTAATTAGTCTCATATTTCCCGCTCTGTTGGTCACGCCTGCGGTCCTGAGTCAGGCCGTGACGTCATGGTGCGCAATGAGTTATCGGATTATATTGAAAAGGTCTATTGCGCCTCCTCCCTAAAAAAAAAGTGTTGAAGACTACTGCAAATGGTAGACTTAAGGAAATTAATTACCCATTATACTTACCTACAATAAATGGTTTTGTCGAGCGTTCATTGGCCAATCTTAATTAAAACGAATGTGTTTGTTTGGTTTAAAATGATGACATATACCGTATGGCGCTGTAGTAATTACTGCACTCCATTAAAACGCCGCGTCAATTAACTCTGAAAATCATATCAATGATGGAGTCAATTGACACACATACATATACCCACACACATATATACATGCATACACCCATACATGCAGTACATACATACAGTACATACATCGACAATCCGCTTACTTTAATCCATTCGAACTATTACTGGATATCATTTTGTGCCGTCTCATTAATTCTGGCTGAAAAACAAGTGAGTGTCGGGCCACACATTATAATTTATCTCTGCCCTGTGCGGTGTTCCCAGCCTTCAACACGTTTTATGGTTCGTCCGTCCGTCTGGTCGTTGGTTCTTGCATCCGCCCGTTTATTCCTTCCCTTTTACCACTGATGGGTTTAGTTTTTACCTTTGGCGTTTATATTAACTCTCAGGACTGAATATTTATTCATCTCCTCCACCATAAAGTAGTTACTACGGGTATTAGGTACTCACATTCTGCAGGCTGGACTCGACAAAGGCGTCCATCTTGAGTTTCTCCTCCTCCAGCGCCTGGTATTGCTGGAAATAGACACATAAGAAGATCAGCAAACGTCGACCCACAACCTCCAGTAAGGCGATTATGGCCCGGTGCAGCAGCAGCTACCACTAATTCCTATTGGGAGCCACAACAAGGCGGGGGGAAAATTATCTTCCGGCTGGCCTGGGAGTCACAGCAGTGATGATGAGGGGAAGATCTACCTGTGTCCTGTATTGGCAGTACTGGGACACAAAAACCTCTAGTAAAAACCAAACAAAAACAAAACAAAAATACAGCATGAAAAAGTATGTTGCTAGCTGTTACCAGTAACCATGGCAACACAACTGTTCATATTTACGAAAATTCATGTGGTTTCCATTTAACGTGGGTAACTAAATAAGTCTTATCACTACTAGCTCTTGCTGGCAAACATGGCAACCCAAGATAATTATTTTCATATACGCAAAATAATTTACTCTCTATTTAGTGCGAGGGAAATAAAAAATGGTAAGCCTCTTCCAGTGTATTGCACAGACCGATTATAAATACAGTAAACTGTGCTGTGTGGCCCTGGTGCAGGACACTACCATATGCCTCACTCTACCACACACTAAGCTGAAGAAATGATGGATAATTAAAATAAATATTTATTCTTTTAACATTTCAAAAAAGTAAATGAAAAATAATAATTAATTACAAAGAAATAAATACAACTAGTCTGGTGCGATCAGGACAGGTTATATATAAATTTATTTACAATATAAATTTATTAATAAGTGTTTACCGTGACGTCACAGTGTTGTGGAAATGGTAATGGTGGTGGTGCGGGCTGGCAAGCATTATACGTCACTACCAGCTGGGCCACCCTGTGCTTGTGTCTGTCCCTCTCTCCCCTCCCAGACACCTCTCTCTCTCTCTCTCTCTCTCTCTCTCTCTCTCTCTCTCGCCTCCTCCTCCTCTCCCCCCCCCCAGACACGCCTCCTCCCCTTCTTCCCCACACCCTCCTCGACTAGCTTCTCTCTCTCTCCCCTCCCAGACAAGCCTTCACCCTTCTCTCTCTCTCTCTCTCTCCACCTCCCGACTAGCCTCTCTCTCTGGTTTTTTATCTCACCTTCCATGCCTGTCTGAGTCATTCTCCTCTTCAACAATTTTACAGACAGAATAAAAAAAATATGACAACACAACGACTACAACAACAACAACAACAACAACAACAACAACAACAACAATAATAATAATAACAATAAAAAACAAATAATAGTAATAACAAAAATAATAATAATAACAATAATAATAATAATAAACACAGCTAAAAAAAATTACTTGATGGGTAAAGACATACACATAATTTTACCGGTCTAGGGGGCAAGACAGAGGTATATACCACATTGACCATAAGATCCATAGTGGCCTGTTGTTCGCCTTTTTCTGGTGGTCATAACGCGAAAAAGATAAATGTACGGAATTCACTTAATTACAAACTGATTTGAATTTTTGTTCCAATTCCTTTGAGAGTGGAAGGGGAGATGAAGGGGAGGAGGGTGGGGAGTGAGTAGGGAGAGGGAAGGAGGGAAAAAAGGAGGAGGATAAGGAAGGAAGGGGAGGATGAGGATGGGTGGGGAGGAGGAAGAGAGGAGTGGGGGAGGGATTAGGGAGGAGGGGAGGGGGGGGGATTAAGGAGGAGGGAGGGTGGGGATTAGGGAAGAGGGGAGTGGGGGAAGGGATTAGGAGGAGGGGAGGGGGGATTATGGAGGAGGGAGGGGGATTAGGAGGAGGAGGGGAGTAAGGGGAGGTGAAGGGGGGAGGGGAAAGGAGAGGGAGAATAAGAAAGGGTCACTGAAGAAAGAGGGAAGGAGGAAAACCAGCTAGTCCTTCCCTCTCAATCCTTCCTCCCCTTTCGTATATCAATGATAAAGGGGGGGGAGGGGGGGAGGGAGGAGAAGGAGGGAGGGGGAGGAAGAGGAGAGGGAGGAAAGGGATGAGGGAGAATATGGGAGGGGGGTGGAGGGTTGGAGGAGATTAGACGAGGGGACACCCAACAGTCAGGCCGCCGCTGCTCCAGTTATTGTGAATCTTTCTCCTAATTTGCATAAAATACTTCAAAGTCACGGTGTTTGCTCTCTACCTTCCTCCCCCCTTTTCTCTCTCTCTCTCTCTGTCTCTCCCTCCTCTCCTCCCCTCTCTCCCTTCATCCCCCCTTTTCTCTCTCTCCCTTCCTCCACCTTTTTATCTCTCTCTCCCTTCGTCCCCCTTTTTTCTCTCTCCCCCTTCCTCCCCTCTCAAATTTCTTGTTCTCGCTCTCTTTCTTCCTTTCTTCTTCTCCCTCTCCATTCCTCTTCCCCACTCCCCTTTTTACTCCTCTCTTCCCCCCTTTCTTCTCATTCTCTCTATCTCCGCCCCCCTTTATCTACCTCTTTGATATCAGATAAAATTTTCATGGCCGAGTTTGTTGACGATCGCAGTCTGAACAAATCACGTCTATATCATCATCATCATCATTATTATTATTATTATTATTATTATTATTATTATTATTATTATTATTATATTGCTTATCATTATTCTTATTACTGTAGCTGTTATTATTGTCATTTTTTTATTATTAACGAGTTTTTATTATGTCTCTGTACTATAAAATAAAATAATAAAATAATTTCAACTAAGATACGGGGAGTTGTGTAGTGCAGCCACGCCTACACGTCACGGCCACACACCTCGTTCACACGCCAGACATATTCTTCTCCCCTCGCGCCTCACCCACTCCAGCATGCGTTAATGTCGGTCGTGCGAATAGTGTGTTTGTTTTGCGTTTATATGTGGAGCTCTCTCTCTCTCTTTCTCACACACAGACATACACGCATTAACGCATACACACATGTTCACACCTTCCCTTCACACAAACATATCCCCCCTAAACACACGCAAACACATACTGTAACACCACCCTCACACACACACACACATAAAACACCTTGACGCCAGCCTCGACCTGCCACATCACATCAATATCCGGGAGAGGCGACTCAAAAGAAACATAACACGTAGAGAGGAGAAGGAGCGTCACACCACAGAGATTGACCCATCACTCTTCCATTCACACCCACTGGGATCCCGCCGCTGGCCTCTCGTCTCCTCTCTAAATGTCTGTATTATAGAACCATTATGTATACTTTTCTATAAATTAATGTTTATTGAGTGTTTGTAAATATTTGTACTTAGTCACCAAAAGTACTGATAAACCACCAAATGTACTTTTTCAACAACTTTAACGTCTCCTAATTGTTGTAAACTATGCACCTGTCACCTTAACTGATGTACTATTTTAAGGAATAGAAGTTTTCCATTGTTTAACTGTATTTAAACCTGAGGATGGTGTACGCCCCCAGACCTAGATTTCTCAAGTCGAATTTTTCACTCCTAACTGGACTTGTAAGAACTCACCTAACTAGCTGACTTACGACTTTACGACCAATATGACGTAACAATTACACCGAGACTACCTTAATAAGATCAGTTAGCTTACTTAAGACTGTTAGGATGGAGAGTAAATGTTTAGAATCTTTGTGAGTACGGAAACAGATACAGAGATTCGTACACTAAACGACCTCTTTTTACCGAGACAAGTAAACAGTCGCACTTTATTTCCCACATTTTGACAGTCATCTTTGTGTCGTCGATTAAATGAGTCAGTTACATGCCCTCTTAAGTGACTACAGTTCAGAGGAAATGGTAACTTATGATACTTGTTGAGGTACAGTACATCTGTTAGGGATATTTACAGTACACCGTGTACTGGGCCGTGGCTACTATACTGTTAATGAATACACAATAAATACCTAAAGTAAATATAAATATTGATAAATAAATTATAAATAGATGAAAAAACAAAATAAATTCCTATTATTTTCGTCTTTATCGTACTTTCTGAACACAAGTCGAGGGATGATTAGCGGTGAGGTAAGCGTGAGTGGTCCCGCCATCTATTGAGTAAGCGCATTACTATCATAGTACCTAGTGAATAGCCCTTCCAATATTGATTGGTTAAATGCCCGGCGGTCGTGTGAATTTGCTGAATAGCTAATCGGCATGCGAGCGTGTTGAATAGTGTGTGGCCAGGGGAAAGTAGGATATGATAACCCACTGAGCACAAAACCTTGAAGAGAAACTGGATATTTATTCATATTTAAAAAGTCGGTTAGTACGCTTGTATATGAAAGAATGTAGACAGCAGCGAACCACATTACATACTACTTTAATGATTTTTTTAATGATCATCAACAAATTAAATCCGAGTGATGTCAGTAGAGATACTGAGACTAACTGAATCCGCACAGTCAATGATCTACGGGGGTGTTTACGAAGTCCCTTGATGTTCGTGTTTACAGTCTCTTCAGTTACACATCCAAAACATCAGTGTGTAGTTCTTAATTTTCTTCATATAACTGTACGGAATTATAGTTACAAAAAAGATCATCAAGTTGTAGACGTAAGTATAATGAGGACATCGATGGGAACCGTGAAAACATACTGACGTGTTAAGTTTGTCCGGTGAAACTTTGTGAACATAAACATCAAGGGACTTTGTAAACACCCTGGTAATGTGGTAAGGGAAGCTGCAAAAAAAGTTATACAAAAATTATTACAGTGTGACACTTACTACTACAACTATTGCAGCTAAAATTACTACAACAATAATTACTACTACTACTACTACAATTGGCATCAACAATAATTATACTACTAAACATTAATAAAAGTAAATAACATTAATACCACCAATAACAATATCAACATTATTACAATACTACACTAAAAATAATAATAAATAAGTGCTAATAAATAAACATGATTATTACAACTCACAACCACAATTAATTCCACAACTCCACACAGCAACAATCACCCTCACAATCTACCTTCACAACTCATAATCAACCTTCACAACTCACAATCTACCTTCACAACTCACAATCTACCTTCACAACTCACAATCTACCTTCACAGCTCACAATCTACCTTCACAACTCACAATCTACCTTCACAACTCACAATCTACCTTCACAACTCATAATCAACATCCACAACTCACAATCTACCTTCACAACTCACAATCTACCTTCACAACTCATAATCAACATCCACAACTCACAATCTACCTTCACAACTCACAATTTACCTTCACAACTCACAATCTACCTTCACAACTCAAAATCTACCTCCATAATTCACAATCTACCTTCACAACTCACAATCTACCTTCACAACTCACAATTTACCTTCACAACTCACAATCTACCTTCACAACTCACAATCTACCTTTATAACTCATAACCTACTCCACGATTTCCATTTAATATAATTCACCTCTGAAACATTGAGTGACCTGACAATTATCTCACATTTTTTCTCTTTCTCAGCTTATTCTCTCACCATCTCTCGTCCTTCTCACCTTTATTTCTTTATCCATTGTTCCTTTATTGCCTCTGTTCTTCTTCTTGTGTTTCTTAACCTGGGAGGCGGCCTTGGTGTAGGAGTCCAGCTGGTGTTTGTGAGATGATAGGAATTTTTTCTGCTCACTCTGTCAACACAACAACAATGGTTAGTTGTTATCCTGGCTTTAGTAAATTTGATAATAATGTTATCTTGGTTTAAGTAAGTTCTATTGTAAACATCAACTGTTATCCTGGCTTTAATAAATTTGATAATAATGTTATCTTGGTTTAAGTAAGTTCTATTGTAACCATCAACTGTTATCCTGGCTTTAATAAATTCAATAATAATGTTATCTTGGTTTAAGTAAGTTCTACTGTAACCATCAACTGTTATCCTGGCTTTAATAAATTCAATAATAATGTTACCTTGGTTTAAGTAAGTTCTATTGTAACCATCAACTGTTATCCCGGCTTAAGCTACCTTATGAAGGCACACCTTATATGGGTACACTTCAGAGGGTCTTTTGTGGAGGTCTATACTTCAGGAGGTCTTTGGTGGAGGTCTATACTTCAGGAGGTCTTTGGTGGAGGTCAACACTTCAAGAGGTCTTTTGTAGAGGTCTGTCTTTCGTGGGTAAAATATAACATAACAAAAGTCACTAGCGACCCACTCCCACTCTCACTATCCTCTACTTAACACTACCTGGGCTTCAGCAAGGTGCCAATTTAGGTTAAATGGATTGGGAAATGTGTACAAGGAGATGTTTACGCTTCGGTGGCTCAGATCAGTGACAGTAAATAGCGTGACCCCAAGGGCTATACGAGTAAGGCTGTGTACGTGTTAGGTAATATGTACTTGTTACCTGTTGATATATTAATCTACCTGTTGATATATCGTCTACCTGTTGATGTATTCGTCTGTTGATTTATTCGTCTACCTGTTGATGTGTTCGTCTACCTGTTGATGTATCCGTCTACCTGTTGATGTATCCGTCTACCTGTTGATACATCATTACTATATACCGGTATAATGGTATTAGGATTCACGTTGTATACCATGTTTATTACAAGTTTTGTGTGTGTGTGTGTGTGTGTGTGTGTGTTCCTTGGCGTCTTAGCCCTTTCTTGTCACATTCTACACTTGTTTAGCATCACGATCCTCACTTATCATTCCTTCTTTTTCTCAAGGCTTCTGAGAGCGAGAGCGCGAGAGAGAGAGAGAGAGAGAGAGAGAGAGAGAGAGAGAGAGAGAGAGAGAGAGAGAGAGAGAGAGAGAGAGGTATTTTGTCTCAATTAACTGTGATCTGCCTTACCTGTAGCACCTTGGTGTCCTTATCCAGGTTGGTCTCGAGGGGCACCAGCAGGTCTACGTAGAAGGCCTTGAGCTGTGGGTGAGGGCGAGAGGCAGCGTCTTAAGAGTTATGGTACACACAGGGATTTACAGATTGGAGTTATATCACAGACCAACATTTACATCTGTGAGTTTTACAGTTTTAGTACAGACAGATTTACAGATTAGATATATCATATGTATTACAGACAGACATTTACAACAACAACGATAATGTTAATGATGATAATAATAATAAGTTTAAAAAATAATAATTAAAAGATCCCACAAGAAAATCTTCCACTAAGTATTTAATGAATTCATCAGTGCTGCAAAATACCAATTGGCAAATATTAGCAGAAACAAAGCAGGTGGACGGAGAAGTTTGCACAGCGTGGTGGAGGAGGAGGAGGAAGAGGTAGTGGAGGAGGAGGTAGAGGAGGAGGTAGTGGAGGAGGAGGAGGAAAGGAGGTGGTGGGGGAGGAGGAGGAGGTGACCACTACTTATTATCATACACCTGGCTGGATCAGTGGCCCAGGTCGCTAATTGTCCAGGTGACCACAACCATTAGCTCGGGTGGGGAGGGAGGGGGTCAAGTCTCTCTCTCTCTCTCTCTCTCTGATATTCTCTTTTTCTCTCTCTATATCCTTCTGCTCACTTGTTATTTTTCCTCCCCACCCTCCCTCCCTCCCTCTCTCTCTCCCTTTATTTGCTGTCATTATCCCTCCCTCTCTCTACTCAGTTATTTTTCCTCCTTCCTTTGGTTATCTGGAAAGAGGAGGAAGGGACTGAAGGAGGAGGTGGAGGGAGGTGGTGGAAGGGGGATTGATGAAGGTTGGAGAACAGAAATAATGACAATGAGAGAGAGAGAGAGAGAGAGAGAGAGAGAGAGAGAGAGAGAGAGAGAGAGAGAGATCACCATGAATCACCATCAGCACATTGTAGTGATACCCGTAGTACCGATCTAACCGCTCAAATCCTACACCTGAGGCCAGACAGATAAATGCTTAGTGGACAATGGTACGTGGCCTAAATACCCCTTAAATTATCGTAATCCAAAACCACTTTACTGTGATTTCAGAGTTTTAGATGAAAGACCAAAGATTGTCACCAGGAAAATGTCAACTTTAAAAGAGGGACACACAAAACTCTCCAGGTACTACCAAATGGAGAAATCCGTAATCATCAGCATGTATGGGAGTAAACGTAAAGGTCGTGAGATACAACAAGACCGGAGCTGAGGACGGCGGGGTAGCGGGCAGGTGTGTGGTGGTCAGTCCCGGGTCTCAGGAGGGGAGGTCCTCTCTGCCACACAAAGGTCCTCCCCGTTATCTGGCCAGCTGTGAGATGCTGGCTGATATGGGCGGTACTTCTCGTGGCCGTGACTGGCACTATGAAGGGTGACAAGGAAGACGGGTTGAACACATCTGACACGTACAGATGCTCGCTTTCATTATGTGGTGTTTTTCAGCAGTGTTGGGCTGAGTCACGTGACAGCCCCGTTATGCTGCTTACAGAGGTGAAGGTTTGATTTATGATTACGTCTGATTAGTTATAACTCTTATAGTTCACAGAGTACATTAACAGCTGTTTTTTCCGCGTTCGTTTTCAGTCACAATGACATTGACGAGTATCTCGAGCACTGTCTACAGGATAAAAGTTTATATAAGCTCAGTATGAGGAGTGTGTGCTGCATCAACTGCCTTAGTCTTTGTTAATATGGAAGTGTTCATCAGTCACAACCCACTCCAAGCCCCCCCCCCCCACACACACAAAGCCCTGCAGCTACATTAGATGTGTTCTCTTTGATCACAAGCTTCCAGAGTGTTTTGCTGCGTCCTCCATGTATATTCATGGCCAAGTTCAGGTCCACCTCCTGCCATACAGTATTTTTGCACAAGAGAATTTTATTTTCGCCGATACGTCGTACTGCCAAGGTTACAGAGAGTGTTTACATGGCGCCGTGCAAATAGAGCCTGACAGTCTTATTTGCTCAACAAAATTGTGAAAAAATAAGAGGTAAAAATATTCAGGAGCCAGGTGGTGCCGCCCTGATATCCCGGCCGCGTCACCCGAAGGGGGGGGGGGGACAACAGCTGTTACACTACACAAACACGACACTGTTGGTACTATACATCAAAGAACAAGGTTCACGTGAGCAATGTGTTCGTTTTTTAACAATTGTCAGGGACGACCGTGGCTCATATATAGATACTGAACTGGTGATGTAGTTCACGTATACTATACACATAAATCATTCTTGTAACACTGAAATACAGGAGCCTGAAATACAATAGAAAATCTTTTTATCTCCAGCAGGGGTGGAGAGCCCCCGGCGGGTCCAGGTGCACCACTCAGGTGGGGCTGATGGATCAGTAATACTGCTGAGCCAATATTGTCCATCAGACACAGCGAGCTGGACCCCACCCCGGGAGACCCGCCACAATAGGTCCAGTCACGGTTTTTAAAGTTTTCCTGTGTTTATTTTCAACAGCCTGGTTATGCATCGACCGGCTCCTTTAAGGTACAACACAGTGATGCCCGATAAATGTGCCGAAAACTCGCATTCAAAGTCTACTGTAAGGTTAAGGGTTAAGAATCCGGGCCAAGGTTCCCCCCCAGCTCGGGTGCATGACGAGGCGGACACCTCCACCTCCGCGTTTGTCAAGAAGCTCAAGAGGATTTCCAGAGATGAGTCTCATATCCTCACTTCACCATGAAATCCCAACTTGAAACGGCTCCTAAGCAGTCTCCTCAAATTGATCTTCTTCCTTCTACGGAACTACTCAGTTTACTGGACCGATAACTCCCTCACACGGCCATCTACTGATATTAATAGATGACCTCCAAGTGTTGAATTTGTGAAGCAATTTGCATCAACTCCGACCCCTAGGACGAGCCTCCCCATGTTTCCACAACACGTCCTCCCTACCTCCAATATTCAAAACAACATTTTTCCTTTATTCCCTTTTTCAGCGTTGTTATGAACCCTCCAAGTTCATTTCCTACTCCTCCATTACTACACGTTTCCCCTCCACCACTACTCTCGCTCTGGGTCTTCCTGAAATACGAAAACGAATTAAACCAACAGTAAAAGCTTCAACTACCCCCAAGGTTCATGATTTAAGGAAATATTTCTTACTTGTCCATACAATTTGAAGTCTAATATCACATTTTGTGTAGAATATTATTTCCCACTTTCTATCTCCACTTAAAAGAGACCAAACAACAATATAAAACACGAACAGTAAAGTTAATTGGAGTTATTATTGTTGGTTTAGTTGGTTTTTGTATTTCAGGAGAACAGGTCACCCCCTACAGCAATACCATTACAGGAATATTAATGGTTATTACTACGTTAGGGCTTCCTCTATCTCTCTCCCAGCTGTTATCTCTCTCTCCATGTCCTATTTCTTCTTTATCTTTGTCTTCTATCATCTCTATCCCCCTCTTCTGTCTTTCCTAATTCTCCTTCGTTTCACCTATTCTCTCCTTTATCTTATTCATACTCATTAGGTTATCTTCGTTCTGATACTTCATTATATCAACCATTACCATCTCCTCCTTCCCCTTGTCATTCCTCTTACATCTTCCAACCATTTACTCTTCCTTCTCTCCTTCTTTTTCTCCTTTCTCCTCCTTTACCCCCCTACATGTACCTTTCTCCTTCCTTCCCTCCCTCCTCTTTGTCTCCCTCCCTATTCATCCCCTTTCCATTCCTCCTTGATCCTATCCACTCTTTCCTCTCTCCGTCCATCCCCCTGTTCCTTCCTCCTCCATCCATTCCTATCCTTCTTCCAACCTTCCCTGTCCTTCCCTCCCTCCCTCCCTCCAATCCATCTCTGCCGCTCCCCCACCTCCTCCTCCTGCACCCATCCCTTCTTCTCGTCCTCCAACCCTCCCTGCCCCCCCTCACCCATCTCTGCCGCTCCCCACCTCCTCCTCCTGCACCCACCCTTTCTTCCCCTGTCCTTCAAACCCCTGCCCCCCTCACTGATCTCTGCCGCTCCCCCACCTCCTCCTCCAGACCTCCCACTTGAGCCTCATCAGCCGTCCAAGGTGTAGGTACTCACAATGTTCATCTGCTGGGCCTGGACCTCCTTGTACACGTCCACCATCTGCATCAGGCACATCCCTGCAACACACCAAGACTCCTGTTAACCTCTTACTCAAGTGTCTTAACCTCTTACTCAAGTGTCTTAACCTCTTACTCTAGTGTCTTGACCTCTTACTCTAGTGTCTTGACCTCTTACTCTAGTGTCTTGACCTCTTACTCTAGTGTCTTGTGTGACCTCTTACTCTAGTGTCTTAAACCTCTACTCTAGTATTTAACCTCTACTGCGTCTGACCTCTACTCTAGCCTTGACCTCTTACTGAGCTGCCTTGACCTCTCTTACCTAGTGTCTTGACCTCTACTCTAGTGGCCCTGGACCTCTCTTACTCTAAAAGTTCGACCTCTTTTACTCTAGTGTGTCTTAAACTCTTACTCTAGTGTCTTAACCTCTACTCTAGTATTTTTAACCTCTTACTGCAGTGTCTTAACCTCCTTACTCTAGTGTCTTGGACCTCTTACCTAGCGTCTTGACCTCTCAGCCTCGAGCTAAATCTTGACCTCTTACCTAGCTGCTCCTTGACCTCTTACTGAGCGTCCTGACCTCTACTCTAGTGTCTTGACCTCTTACTCTAGTGTCTTTGACCTCTTACTCGAGCGTCTTGACCTCTTACTGAGCGTCTTGACCTCTTACTTAGCGTCTTGACTCCTTACTCGAGCGTCTGACCTCTACTCTAGTGTCTTGACCTCTTACTCTAGTGTTCTTGACCTCTTACTCTAGCGTCTTGACCTCTTACCGAGCGTCTTGGACCTCTTACTCTAGTGTCTTGGACCTCATCACTGAGCTGCTCTCGACCCTCTTACTCGAGCTGTCTTGACCTCTTACCGAGCGTCTTGACCTCTACTCTAAGGTCTTGACCTCTTACTGAGCTGTCTTGACCTCTTACTCTATAGTGTCTTGACCTCTTACTCTAGTGCCTGACCTCTTACTGAGCGTCTTGACCTCTTACTCGCTGTCTTCTTGACTTCTTACTCTAGCTGTCTTGACCTCTTACTCGAGCGTCTTGGACCTCTACTCTAGTGTCTTGACCTCTTACTCTAGTGTCTTGACCTCTACTCTAGCGTCTTGACCTCTTACTCGAGCGTCTTGACCTCTTACTCGAGCTGTCTTGACCTCTTACTCGAGCGTCTGACCTCTTACTCTAGTGTCTTGACCTCTTACTCTAGTGTCTTGACCTCTTACTCTAGTGTCTTGACCTCTTAGTCTAGTGTCTCAACCTCTTACTCTAGTGTCTTGACCTCTTACTCTAGTGTCTTGACCTCTTACTCTAGTGTCTTAACCTGACTATATAAGGCAATAATAATTCTACAGATATATATATATATATATATATATATATATATATATATATATATATATATATATATATATATATATATATATATATATATATATATATATATATATATAACTTAGCATATAAAAAACACAATATAAACTGTATTAATTTATTTGAATTAGTTATATGAAGTATACCGTTTGCAGGTCTTTATATAACTTAATACTATAATGTACATAATTTATATTAATCTAAATAAGAAAGTAATCCAAAGTACACCAATTTATATGACCTAGTAATATTAAGTACACAATACATTAAGAGGCAATGGACTGAGGGTAATGTTTGGGTCATTAGTGAAGATGTAATTGACAATTGTATGTCATATCCCACCTGGTGGTGTAGTGGCCACAAACTGGTACTTACTGCCAGGTAATGACGGCTGATGACTGGTTACCTGGGCGTGTTACCCCTCCCCCTACCGTGTTCATAGTTACAGTACACTTCCACAGTTCATACGGTAACACACACACACATGTAAACATAATTGGTAATATATGTACACAAAAGTGGGCACAGATAAGGCACACACACACTGAATTACCCTCTATCTATACACAGCATAATGTGAGGCCCTCTTCCCGCCCATCACCCTCCCTTACCCGCCCATCACCCAGACTTACCTATGTCAGAGGAGCCGCCCCAGAGGCCCTGCTGGGAGTGCCGCGCCACCTTTGTCAGTGTCTCCAGGTATATCTTTGACGCCGACATGGCACCTGCAGGAGAAACATCTCATTAGTGCCACATACAAGTGAGATTAAGGAAACTGTGCTACAAAAGTGTACTAAACACAGGTGAAAGAATATAGGCAGTGCCATTAATCAACACTCAATCTTCCCAGAGCCACTCAGTATCAGGATCTTAAAGTCACAGAGTCAGATCTGGTGCCACATCACACCACATGCTATACCAAGACAGTAACAAGACATCTAAAAATCACACGACGCCACCATTCACAGTGCCAAGGAATCTCACTGTCATACAAGTCATCTAATTACATCATCACATCATAAATTCACAATAACAATGGCTCATCGTTGGTCCTGACAGTATATGCTAAAATACCATCACGTGACATAACCTGACAAAGCAATGGTAACAAGGGAAGTCCCCAGCCCCTTGGGTACATTAAATAAAGCACTCACACGAATCCTCTAAACATGTCAATATTTAGTAAAACTCTTTCCCACGAGAACAAATGATAAATCAACAACAAGCAACTGTTATTGATGCTAAACCACATGTGTCAGTTGTTGGTTATTGCAGCAAAGACACAGGTGAGGAGGATAACAGGTCATTGTGGGTACGGTGTAGAGCAGGTTGGTGAGGGCGTGTGTTAGTCTCTCCCTCACTACCTGCACATTACCCCGTCATCTGGCTGACTACTAGTGCCAGGGAAGACAGGAAGACTCGACCACCTGGCGTACTTTGGGAGGGGGGAGGAGGGTAGGGTCATCCAGCTGACGTTAGTAGTAGTACAGTTGACCCTCACCCATCTGGCGTACGGGAAGGAGGGAATCTCAACCACCTGGCGTAAGGGGAGGGGGGGGTTATCCAGCTGGTGTAAGGAGTATGGTTGGTCCTCACCCATCTGGCGTAGGGGGGAGAAAAAGTTATGGGGTGGTTAGGCAACAAGAGTATGAGTAGGGAGATTGGGTTGGTGGGAGAGTGAATAGACGTGGAGGGGATAATGGGGAGAGATGGGGAGGAAAATAGACAAGGGGAGGAGGAGAAGATAGAGAATGAGGGAGGGGAACACCAGCATGGAGGAGACACGAGGAAGTGAAATGAAGAGAGGTAAGGTGAGGAGGGCGTGAGCGTGGAGAGGAGTGGTGGAGGAATGTGTGTGTGGAGGAGGGCGTGAGGTGGTGTCCGTGTGGAGGAGGTCGGGGAGAACGGGGAAAGGTATTGCATGCTAGGATGACCAGCTGACTCCTCTCCTCCCCTTCCTCAGCCCCCAGGTGGGAGTAATATCGGTCTCACTAGAGTAAATTTGTCATAAGAAAGTCGAAGGTTTCTCTAAATAGGAGCAAGACCTCTGATGTGCCGGCCATATTCTCAACACACACACACACACACACACACACACACACACACACACACACACACACACACACACACACACACACATCTATTATTCCGTTAAATTTTTTAGCAATACAAAGAATTTCTATAAACGTGTATTGGTTCGTCTTTCATGCTGACGTGAAAGCCATGAGTACCCTTTGAGTACGATAACTGTGAGTACGATAAATTAACTCCTTGGTAACGATATCTTAACCCCCTGAGTACTATAACTTAACCCCCTGAGAACGATACCATAACCCCCTGAGTACGATACCTTAACCCCCTGAGTACGATACCTTAACCCCCTGAATACGATACCTTAACCCCTGGAACACACCGACTTAAACCCTCGACTTTACGGAAATAAACTGACCTTGCGTCCCTCTGAGAATCAAGAGCACTCGACCCCCACACGGAGAACACACACAACACTTGATTAATTGCATCCACACCTGAGTGATCACTAATTGACACCTGGTGCACCTTTTGTCCTTTCTTGGTTCGTGGTATACACACTGTACCACCACCCACCTCCTCCTCCTCCTTTCTGTCTCTTTTCTTCCTTCTTCTGTCTTTCTTTCTCTTGTTGTTCCTCCTTTCTTCCCTTTGTACCTTCCTTCTTTACTCCTTCATTCCCTGTCTATCTCCCTTCCTCTATCACTACCTCTCTCTTGTCTCCCTCATCTGATTTCCTCTTTCTATTCCTTCCTTTCTTCCTTCCTTCCTTCCTTCACTTCTTCAAAACCCTTTTCCACACTTCCTCCTCCTTATCAATATCGACACGTACCAAAGCCTGAGATGTATTGCGGGCGTGGGATGAAGTGAGACAGTGGGCGTGGGATGAAGTAAGACAGTGGGCGTGGGAGGAAGTAAGACAGTGGGCGTGGGAGGAAGTAAGACAGTGGGCGTGGGATGGAGTGAGACAGTGGGCGTGGGATGAAGTAAGACAGTGGGCGTGGAGGAAGTAAGACGGTGGGCGTGGGATGAATGAGACAGTGGGCGGGATGAAGTAAGACAGTGGGCGTGGATGAAGTGAGACAGTGGGCGTGGGAGGAAGTAAGACAGTGGGCGTGGGAGGAAGTAAGACAGTGGGCGTGGGATGAAGTGAGACAGTGGGCGTGGATGGAGTGAGACAGTGGGGTGGGATGAAGTGGGGTGGGCGTGGAGGACGTAACAGTGGGCGTGGGATGAAGTGAGACAGTGGGCGTGGGATGCAGTGAGACAGGGAGGAAGTAAGACAGTGGGCGTGGAGGAAGTAAGACAGTGGGAGGGATGAGTGAGACAGTGGGCGTGGGATGAAGTAAGACAGTGGCGTGGGATGGAGTAAGACAGTGGGCGTGGGAGGAAGTAAGACAGTGGGCGGGGAGGAAGTAGACAGTGGGCGTGGGATGGAGTGAGACAGTGGGCGTGGGATGAAGTAAGACAGTGGGCGTGGATGAAGTGAGACAGTGGGCGTGGATGAAGTAAGACAGTGGGCGTGGAGAGAAGCAAGACAGTGGGCGTGGGATGAAGTGAGACAGTGGGCGTGGGATGAAGTAAGACAGTGGGCGTGGGAGGAAGTAAGACAGTGGGCGTGGGAGGAAGTAAGACAGTGGGCGTGGGATGAAGTGAAGTAAGACAGTGGGCGTTGGATGAAGTGAGACAGTGGGCGTGGAGATTTTAAGAGCATATATAATTGTTTTCACTTATATATAAATTCGTTCACTCTTGTACAAATTAATCCACTCTGTATTAACCCCGTATGATTTAACTCCATACAACATCTATACACAAAATCCTTCGATATCAAAATAATCAAAATACACAAAGTATTTTTTTTCACTGTAATATAAACCAGAACATGACTTACTAGATCCAGGTTATAGAAACGAGTTTGTAAACACTGAGATGTGTTATCAACTCAGTGGCGCAGAATGAACACATTATACGTCTTACGAGGAGTTTGTTTAAGATTAAAAGATGGAGTACGTGGGTAAACTACAGTATACCCTCAGCCAACCAAGAAGGAACTAATTTAACCAATCGTGCTTCAGTAAATGCAATGACAGCCAATCAGGGTGGAGGTAAAAATGACTAATCATGCTTCAGAATACGGGATGACAGCCAATCATGGAGGAGGTAAAAATGACCACTCAAACTTCAGAACACAATCATGAGGGAAGTTAAAAATGACCAATCACGCTTCAGAACACAATCATGGGGGAAGTTAAAAATGACCAATCACGCTTCAGAACACACAATGACAACCAATCATGGAGGAATTAAAAATGACCAATAATAAACAAACTAAAACAAACGGCGGGAAGGAAAAGGAAAACTTGGAAGAGATAAATAAATAAACCTGACAGGCACGAGGTAGGGATGTGAACACAAGAGAAATCTAAATAATTTACATGTCGAATCAAACCCCAGAGACACGGCAGTGGGGGAGTGGAGGAGAGGGAGGATCAACACACACACACACAGAGTATCACTTTCCCAGCCTGTCAGTCTGTGTTTGTGTTCCGCCAGGCTGGTCTCAGGCCACTGGTGTCGATCAGGTCTTACAAACCGACTACCGACACTCCAAACCCCGAATACGAAACTCTGAATCCCAAATCCGAAACTTTGAATCCTTATTCCGAAACATTAAATCCCGAATCCAAAACTTTAAATCCAAAATCAGAAACGTTAAATCCCGAATCCGAAACTCTGAATCCCGAATCCGAAAATCTTAATCCCGAATCCGAAACTCTGAATCCCGAATCCGAAACTCCGAATCCAAACACTAACACCAAGAGAGAGAGAGATCATACAACTCATACTGACAAACGAAAAAATAACACGTTTCCCAGACCTCCCTTCTAAGAGACGGGTGGCCGAGGGGGTATTGTAATCACCCTGTCCCTGTGTCAGTCTGTCTGTCAATCAACCTCCCCCCCCACACCCCCACACCCCCCATCTTTCCCGAGACAGTAGAGGGAGGGTTTTGTAATCGTGTGTGTGTGTGTGTGTGTGAGTGTGTGTTTGAGTGTGTTTGAGTGTATCAGCTTGATCTATAAGTACTCAGGCAACTATCTTGAGATGAAGGGTTAGGAGGTAGAGAGATGACCAATGGGTTAGTTTAGGGGAAATAAGGTCAGAGGTCAAGGGAAAATAGGGAAGACATAAGTTATATTTTTGGGAAATAACAATAATATCACCTATGAGTAATCCCCCAACCTCGAATTACTGTCACTTTCTTCACTCCCCAGCGTCACTTACCACTACGCCCTGGGCACTGACCATGGGAAACCTCGTAGTGTAAGTTATGAAACCCCCAACAAAGGAAGCCTCTGACCGTGGATAGTGTAGGAGGGCTTCCAGTACACTACCTCGCCTTCTGTACTCTTCCTGCTGGCGGTGTTTTTTCTTGTGTGTGTGTGTGTGTGTGTGTGTGTGTGTGTGTGTGTGTGTGTGTGTGTGTGATAACTTCCTGGTGTCTGCGTGCTTGATCCAACTCCTAAGTATGTGTGTTTTTTCTTTTTTTATGTGTACGTATAAAACTCGCCTCGTTCTTGTGTGTGTGTGTGTGTGTGTGTGTGTGTGTGTGAACGTTTCCATCGCCTCGACCAATGACCTACAGTATGTGCACTTTCTATCACTTCCTCGTGTGTGTGTTCCTGTATGTGTGTGTTTTTATTTTTCAAAGTGTCGTGTGTGTGTGTGTGTGTACTCTCTGTCCTCACTTCCTCCTTCCTCCGTGCCTCCCTGGTGGTCCCCTGCTTGTTGGAGCGTCTCACTCAACTGCTTGTGTTCTCTACCCGTGCCTGCTGGTGGTGGTGTTGAAGGTGATAGTGGTGGTGGTGGTGAGGGTGGTGGTAATTGTGGTGTTGAGGGTGGTGGTGGTAGTGGTGGTGTTGAGGGTGGTGGTAGTGGTGGTACTGGTGGTGTTGAGGGTGGTAGTGATAGTGGTGGTAGTGGTGGTGTTGAGGGTGGTGGTGGTGATGGTGGTAGTGGTGGTAGTAGTGGTGGTTGTACTCGTCAGCCAACATGGTTCCTACACCTCCCATGGGGACCTCCTCCCCCTCGCCTCACCCTGATTACATTTGCAAAAGCTCCTCCTATGGTATGAGCTAACACGACACACTATACCTATGGTGTGAGCTGACTCGACACACTATACCTATGGCGTATGCTGACACGATACACTTTTCCTATAGTGAAAGATGATAACCCAGCAATGTTAAAATTTCAGCGACTCTTAAGATTATTATTATTATTATTATTATTATTATTATTATTATTATTATTATTATTATTATCATTAGCATTATTATCATCATCATATCATTATATTGTTACTATGATCATCAAAAAACTGAAACCAGTATAAAAATATTTCCGTCAAAGCTGTCATCATCATAATACAAACAGTAGTGTGTCGTAACCTCACACTACAGGAAGACACAGTATATACCGTAATAAGCACCACCCCTCTACCCCACCAGCTACACTATGGTAATGGCGCTCTGTACCAGTAGTTATAACGCCATTAAACCTGTAATTAGCGTATTTCAACAACAGGTTGGTTATTGAGGGTCTCAGGTGCGTCCCCATTACGGTGCAACACCCTGTACTCAGTCTCAGGTCCTTAGTGTACAATAGCACGAGATAAATACATAGATTATTAAATAAACACCTAGTAAGAATGAATGAATGAATGAATGAATGAATGAATGAATATCTTCTAACAATAAGGAAATGAATAAATCTCTTAAAATTAATGAAAAATAAATAAATCCACCTTGAAAATATATTAATAAATAAACATCAATGAAATAATAAATAAAAAATGATAAAGAAAATATACAAATATATAAACAAATAAACAAATAAACTCACTTGACAACAAACACATAATTCTAAAACTGTTTACATAATTTTTTTCTTCACAATGTAGAATAATTCTACTCCCAAAAACACTAATAGGACTCCCTATTGTGACGTCACACTTGTAAACAAAGAGTCATGGTGCATTCTGGGAGAGTCTGAGAGGGGGGGGGGCTGGGCTGGCTATTGTGATGGAGTGTTTGTGTAAGAAACGTTGAATTGTAATTAACTTGATGAAGGCAATTACTGTGTATCTTAGGAGTAATTAAACTGATAACAGCATCTTATTTACGAGGCAAGTCTTTTATTGAATATTTGATGATAATAATAATGATAATGATGATGGTGGTAATAATTATAATAAAAAATAATAATAAAATAATAATAGCAGTGATGGCAGCAATAATACAAGGACGCTTATTATTATTATTATTATTATTATTATTATTATTATTATTATTATTATTATTACGATTATTATTATTATTATTATTATTATTATTATTATTATTATTATTATTATTACGATTATTATTATTCTTATTATTACTTTCATTATCATTCATGGGCCAACAAAATCAAAATACATTAATTACAATACGTGAATTCTGACAATCTTTATCCCACAATGCACTGCGCTAAAAAAATCGTGACGTCACTGAAATCCGGATACTTTGGTCGCAAACTCACATAATCTGTTTTTATATCTCCTTGATCCGTCGTCACCCCTCACCCTCCTCTTACCTCCCCTCCAGCCTCCAGTACCTCCAACCCCTTCAATTTCTCATCTCTCTCCCCTTTATCCTCTTACTTCCACCTCTACAACCCTCCTCAACCCCTCCCCTTACCCCCCACCCCCTCCCCACCACTCTTCCATCACACCTCAAATATCAATAATTATTCGCTGCATAATTTCCCTCACCTCATCGTTCACTGGCCATTAAACATCGTCACCTCGTGTCCCTCATTCACAAAGACTCGCAAGGCTAATTTTTTCCCGTAACTGGAGACGTGAGGTTGCATTTATATGACTCATAACGCGAGGTGGACAAAATGCAGAATGGCGACGAAATTGCACTGATACTATAAGCAACTAGATGTATTTTGTGATTTAAAGGGTTGTATAAATAACTAAATAAATAACCGGTTCACTCAAGGTACGATATAAAGATGGCGTCTAAATTAAACTAAGACTCGACCATAAGCCAGGGCGATGCCTACCTCACCTCACCTCTCTTACCTGGTGACCTTACACGATACATTGTTAATTGATTTTACTTCCATTGGTTACCTCTCTCTCTCTCTCACACACACACACACAAGATGGCGTGTAATCAGCTGTTGTTGGTCGGTACTGGGTGTTTGTGTGTGGTGACAGTTCCCGCTATTAACCAATGCATTTACTTTCCTCTCGCTAATTTATGTCCGTAATTACCATAGGTTACAACCCCCGCGTGTTTACTCTACTATAAGGCTGAACGGGGTACGATACATGTTTTCTGCACACACACACACACACACACACACACACACACACACACACACACACACACACGAGTACATGACTATAATACATACAAAAAGTGTCACTGAAATCCAACTGTCGAAAATAAAACAGAGAAAAACAAGAGCACTGTGTTTTATATACTATGATGGTGCTTCAGATACAAGAAAATATATAAATTACGGCCACGAAGCTTATAGAGACTAGCTCCTCCACACTCCCCCTACACCACCCACCCCCCCAGATGCTCCACACTCCCCCCTACACCACCCACCCCCCAGATGCTCCACACTCCCCCCTACACCACCCTTCACACTCCCCCTTCACCCCCCACCCTCCCAGATGCTCCACACCCACACACACACCTCCCAGATGCTCCACACTACCCCTACACCACCCCTCCCAGATGCTCCCTCCCCCTTCACCACACACCCTCCCACATGATCCCAGCTCCACACCCCCTTCACCACCCACCCCTCCCAAATGCTCCACTCCCCTTCCCCACCCTCCCACTCCACACTCCTCTCACCACCCACTCCTCCCAAATGCTCCACTCCCATCATATATTGGATCCCTATAATCTGATGCACCTTATGTTAATATTCATATGTATTCACAATTATTCATTCCTATTGATGGTTATTCACGATGACATCAATATTCATGGGGAGGAACAACTTATTCATGGGTGGTGGTGGTGACGTGTGTGTGTGTGTGTGTGTGTGTGTGTGTGTGTAATAATAATAATAATAATAAATAATAATTAACGGTTTATTGAAAAAGTTCTGCAGCCTGAAGGCTGAAAATATACATTGGGCATAAATGACTTATTACATACATTGGTGGTTTAACAAAAGCCTTCATTAGAGAAAGGTAAAGGAACATACAGTGAACATTCAGATTAATGTAGATGTTGAACAGCAAAAACGTAGTGTAGTAACTCCCTCCCAGATGGTGTTAGGAGGGACCTCACGTGGTGTAGTAGTTCCCTCACAGATGGTGTTATGAGGGGCCTCACGTGCTGTAGTGATTCCCTCACAGATGGTGTTATGAGGGGCGTCACGTGGTGTAGTAATTCCCTCACAGATGGTGTTATGAGGGGCCTCACGTGGTGTAGTAATTCCCTCACAGATGGTGTTATGAGGGGCACGTGGTGTAGTAATTTCACAGATGGTGTGTGTGTTATGAGGGGCCTCACGTGGTGTAGTACTCCCTCACAGATGGTGTTATGAGGGGCCTCACGTGGTGTAGTAATTCCCTCACAGATGGTGTTATAAGGGGCCTCACGTGGTGTAGTAATTCCCTCACAGATGGTGTTATGAGGGGCCTCACGTGGTGTAGTAATTCCTTCACAGATGGTGTTATGAGGGGCCTCACGTGGTGTAGTAATTCCCTCACAGATGGTGTTATATGAGTGAGGTGTGGTTCCAGGCCTTCCTATCATAGACGGATTAACACATCGCTGGTTGTTGGGTCTCACGGGCCGTTATCACTGGGTACCTGGGACCTCACTGTGTGAAGGTCAACTTGGGTACCACTGTTACTGTTGAGTTGTTCTCACTGACTTAAGCACTGTTCACCACTGTTCACCTCTGTTTAACACTGGTTCCGTTCCTTTCCAAAATGAAATAGTAACTTCTGGCAGAACATGTTGATATTCCGGTGGGGAGGAGGGTTCAGGGGAAGGGGTTGGTATGGGCCAACATAACAGTTGACCTGGCTGCTCTGAGAGGAGCGCCAGGTACGTCTTGACCCTTCGGTGGTCAAGGATGTAGTGTGTGTGTGTGTGTGTGTGGGCGGTGCTAATACTGTGTGTTGTGTACGGCTCTTCTTCCCACCTTAGTCCTCCTTCTCTTCTCTTCCTTTCTTCCCATCGGTCCTTCTCCCCTTCCTACTATCTGTCTCTCTTCCTCTTTCTCATCTCTTCTCGTGTTCCTCCTTTGATTCTTTTCTTCTCCTCCCGCCCCTCTCCCTATCTTTCCTCTCTCTGCCACCTCGCCCATCCCATTCCACCTTCCTGCCTCTCTTCCTTTTCCTGTCCCTCGCTCCCATCCCATATGTCTTTCCCGTCTCTTCCCCTCTCTTTCGTGTTTTTACCTACCCTACCCTCCATTTTCCATACCCCTTCACCCCCCTCCCTTCCTCACTCTGTCACCTCCATCCATCCTCCTCCTCCTCCTCCCTATCCAACCCTCCATGACACTCAGCCCCCTGGCACTTCAAAGACACCTCCCCCACCCCTCACAACCAGCGCCGCCACCGCCCTCACCACTACCGGAAGGAGCAACACTTTCACCTGTACCATCGACTAATTAACACCGCCAGCATCTCCGCCTCTGCCGTCAGGTGCAGAGGTCGAGGGAGGAAGATTACCAGGAGTGAGTGAGAGTAGCGCCCCCTCCATCCCCCCGACCCTCCTCTAATTACCCACCACCTAATGGGGATCTGATCGCAATAACCTGGTATGGGTTTTAAGGGTGATTTTCTCTCTCGGTAAAGCTCATGCGGGTCGACCTTCGGGGTATGGCGTAGCGTTGCACTGTGTTGCCGCGTGGTGGGTGGGTGAGTGGCTGTGAGATATCTGCAAGGGGAGGGGAAGGTCCTGAAGCTGAGTTTATGGCATATTAGCTGATGTTGAGGTGTTGTGCTCTCGTAGGCAGACGGGAAGGGGAAGAGGGGGGGAGCAAATGGTGAGAGAGAGGGAACAAGGAGGAGGAACAAAGGAAGATTTAGGAGGGAGGGAGAGACACTGAGAGGGATAGCAGCGAGTGAGCAAGGAAAGAGAGAGAGAGAGAGAGAGAGAGAGAGAGAGAGAGGAGAGAGAGAGAGAGAGAGAGAGAGAGAGAGAGAGAGATTTATTCCCCTCACCACCCTATAATGTACACTCCATCCTGAAGGGTCAGACGTGACGTGTTATTGCAGTGTCCGCCACTGACTATTCCCGTCCCACTATCTTTAATCACCTCCAACGCCCTCACCCTCCCTCAATCACCCCCTCCTCCAACGCCCTCACCCTCCTTCAATCATCCCTCCAACGCCCTCACCCCTCCTTCAATCACCCCTCAATCACTCCTACCACTCCTCTCACCCCTCCTTCAATCACCCCTCAATCACTCCTACCACGCCCCTCACCCCTCCTTCGATCATCATACCTCTAACTCCCCATCCCTCACCCCTCAACCACTCCCCCCCCAACTCCCCATCCTCCCTCTCCTACAATCACCCCCCACCCCCATCCCCCTAACTCCCCATCTCCCATCATCCTCCATCTCCCATGCCCTCAATCACCCTCCAACTCCCCCATGCCCCTCAATCACCCCTCCAACTTCCTCACCCTCCTCACTACTCTCCCAAACACACCCTCCTCCTCCCTCTCACACAGGTAAGTTGAGACAGGATACAATTAGAACACTTCCACGATGTTTACATGATGTTCAGCCACACGGCCTCCTCCTCTCCCTCCATCCATCCATCTCTCTGTTCTTTCATCCTTCTTCCACTCCTACCATCCATCCTTCCATCCCTCCCTCCCTCTATCCGTCCCTCTCTCTATCCGCCCGTTCGTCCCTCCATCCATCCATCCATCCTTTCCACCCTTCCTCCACCCCATCGTCTCTCTCTCTCTCTCTCTCCTTTCCTCCCTTTCTCCCCTGTTGACACCCATCTTCCTTCCCTCCCTCTCTTTCCTCCCTCTATCCTTCCTCCCCCACCCTCTCTCCAACCACCCCCTCCACCCTCTCTTCCTTCTTTTTTTAAACACGTAAACAATTTCTAATTTCTTTCAGCGTATAATAACAAAAGGTAATGACAGTGGACCGCTTCCTCTACCTCCTCCAGTCTCAAGGTGGTGGCAGGAGTAAATCGAGGTGATGGTAGAAGGTTATTTAGAAAAGGAAGGTTAAGTCAAGTCGGTTTAAGGTAAGTTAGGTTAAGTTGGGTTGGGTTAAGGTAAGTTAGGTTAAGTTGGGTTGGGTTAAGGTAAGTTAGGTTAAGTTGGGTTGGGTTAAGGTAAGTTAGGTTAAGTTGGGTTGGGTTAAGTTAAGTTAGGTTAAGTTGGGTTGGGTTAAGGTTAATTTGGGTTGGGTTAAATTCAATAATGGATAAATCTGATTCTTCAATTATCTTCGTCTTCGTGTTTTCCTACTTCTTCTCCTTAGTCCCTTTTTCTCCTTCATCTTATTCACCTTCTTAGTTTCGCTTATTTTTGTTATTTTCATTATTTGTCTTCTTGTTTTTCTACTTCATTTTCTTATTATCTCCTCCTCCTACACCTTACCAATCCCCCCAATTGTTGTGGGTATTGTTCTCTCGCTTCTTCCATCTCCACAGTTATCAGCCCTATGCTTCTTCTCCCTTCCTTCTCAAAATTTTCGTTAAATTTTTAACTAATGTGATGATTACTGAGTCGACACCCTTTTTCTTCCCTGCAATGAGCTCTGTGACTCGGTTGGTTGTCATATTTACCTCTCTGTCGGGTGTCTGTCGGTGGCCTGTCGGGTGTCTGTCGCTGGCCTGTCGGTTCCAATCACCCTCAGGGAGACACTTAAGCCTGTGTATGGTTCAGGAGCAAAAAAGTAAGTGTATTTTTCCTGGAATGAGAGAGAGAGAGAGAGAGAGAGAGAGAGAGAGAGAGAGAGAGTGTGTGTGTGTGTGTGTGTGTGTAAGCCAACAAGGGAGGGGTGGACTGCCCACACGGCCCAGCTGACCCCTTCCCCAGCAAGGTCATCTCCTAGGAACAACATGTTAACCCCAGTAAGGCTTCCAAGCACCAGTAGTTACCAGTACAGTTCTCGGCACCAATGCTCCCCAAACACGAACTCACTTGCTCCCTCCCACAGGACCAGTTCCCCAGAAAAACACCTCACTCTCACACCACCCAGCATGAGGAAGAGGAGGAGGAGGAGGCTTGGGTCTGCAAACACTTTTGGGAATAAGCCTCTCTCTCACCTCCACATCTGATAAGTGTGAATCCCAGGACGAGTGTCACAGTGCCACTATAAGCCATCTATCAAGAGGTCACTCGGTACACTGGCTCTCTCACTCCCTCCGAGATTCATTACGTCTCCAGCTACAAGCTTGGGGACAGAGCTGCCACACCATTTTGGAAACGATCTCGATTTCACAGTGGTATCCAGTATAACACATTGGTATCCAGTATAACATATTGATACTCAATATAACATATTGATACCCAGTATAACACAATGGTATCCAGTATAACATATTGGTACCCAGTATAACACAATGGTATCTAGTATAACATATTGATACCCAGTATAACACAATGGTATCCAGTATAACATATTGGTACCCAGTATAACACAATGTATCATAACACATTGGTATTTCAATATTTCGACAGTGCTATCCTGTATATGGTATCAGACGCGGTGAAGCCAGACGTCATTAAAGAGAACAACACCCCCTCCCTCCCCCTATGCCCGCTCCTGCACTTACAATTCTCCCTCTGATGATTCAATTTTAGTCACAGCCGTACCGAAGCCCCAATTAGTGGTCCACCGTCCTGCACGCTCATAACAACTTTGTAGCGTAACCGCTTTGGCTACATCTCCCGTTTTCTTTCTTCTTTTTTTGGGGGGGGGGGGGTATTTTATCCTAGTTAACAACCAATCATTTATTTTATTTATTTAACTTTTGCACTTTTGGACACTACTTCATTGTTATTATTATTATTATTATTATTCATTATTTTCTGGTTTATGAAATAATTAATTCCGTTAGGTTTCCAATAGCAGGGGTGAACTTGACCATTTTCTTTGGTAATTCCATTTTCTATACATTTTACTCCATCTATTAATTCTCTACCTCACTATTTCTATTCACTATCAAGCTCACTATTTTTGATGCATCGTCATAGAGTAAATTAGAGGAAATATATTTGTTCCAGTGGTTAAAGTAAGTATATCTTTATCATCACCTCTCCACACGGTGCCCTGACATCATCACTACTTGTACACGTTACTCAAGGTCATGTATAATTATCGAATTAACTTGATATAATACAATAACGTCAAAGATGAATAATACAAGTTAAGAACATGTTATGATCACCTGTCTAATCTAAAACCTTTGACCTTATTCTTCTATACCTGTAGTGGAGTATAACCTGACTTTCCACCTGAGTATGTTGACACCATCATCATCATCTTCATCATCATCACCATCACTATCACCAACACCACTATCACCATGACCACCTCCACCACACAGCATATTACTACACTAGTATAATGAAGTGTTAACACGCAATCCTGGACACTAACAGCATGGAACACCAGGAGCCGGAGGAAACACTGCTCCCACCAACACAATCTGCATCATATTACAGTATGTTGAGGTGTGTGTATGTGTGTGTGTGTGTGTAATAGTGTAATATAGTGTATGTGTGTGTGTGTATAAGAGAGAGAGAGAGAGAGAGAGAGAGAGAGAGTTGGTCCTTGAAGTAAATATTCTGAACCTCAAGTGAGTATTTTTTTTACCTGGATCGAGAATTTTCATCCCTTGGGAGGATATTGTGGCTTTCTTCAAGTTCCCCCCTTGAGGTAGTATTGTGACCTATGGAGCGAGTATTGAACCCCGGCGCGAGTATTTGGACTTATATGTGAGTATTTGAATAGCCTGGAGGGAGGATTGGCAGTGTTCCCTGAGCGAGTATTTGACTCGCGAGTATTTGGATGTCTGGCGCGAGTATTTGGACTTATGTAGAGATGTTGAACAGCCTGGTGAGTAATGGATCCCAGGAGCGAGTATTTGGACGTCTGACGCGAGTATTTGGATGTCTGGCGCGAGTATTTGGACTTATGAGAGAGTATTTGAATAGCCTGAGTGAGTAATGGATCCCAGAGCGAGTATTTGGACGTCTGGCGCGAGTATTTAGACCCCTAGAGCGAGTATTTGTACCTCTGGAGCGGGTATTCGGACTTCTAGAACGAGTATTGGATCCCAGAGCGAGTATTTTGGGCCTCGGGGCGAATTTTCAACTTAAATGGCAACAAAAGTTAAGGAGTCGACGTAAAACTCAACTTCCACTAACTTTTTAAACTACATTTGCTTAAAGAATTTCCCAGTTCAACAAAAATAGACAGCACGTATGTGTGTGTGTTTGTGTGTGTGTGTGTGTGTGTGTGTGTGTGTGTGTAACAAACACACACACACCTCACCAACGAACAACAATCACCAGCACACCGCCTCTCACTGTGACCTTTGACCCGCCTTCCCTACACCACATGACCCTAGTTGACCCAGCCAGTGACACACCAACAGGGCATCTCTCCATTACTTACACAACTACTTATTAAGTGTGAACGCTGACAATCATATAGTAATTGTATCATGTGGAGTGAGAATTGAGTTGTGGAGGCGCGTATGTTATTAATTATAATGTATAGCAATAGAAGATAATAATAATCATAATAAATAATGATGATACTACTACAACTACTACTAATAAATAATAATAATAACAACGATAACAACAATAACAATAAAAACAACAACACCAACAATAATAATAAAACAATAATAACAATAATAAAACAATAACAATAAAAAAAGGCACCATAAAACAAGGTGTAAATACAGAAACAAACACGCAGTTATCCCTCACTTCACGAGACAATCCCTGGCCAGATCTATGACGGCGGCGTATTGTCTTAACCACCCAGAGAACGTCTTAAGTGCCTGTACCTTTCTTTCCTTCTATCTTTTTTCTTCTTTCCTTTTATCTTTTTTTCTTTCTATCCTTTTCTTATTTCCTCCTTAATTTCTTTACTTTTATTTTCTATTCTTTCCTCCCTAACTTCTTTCCTTCAATCTTTTTTCTTTCCTTCTATCTTTTGATCTTCTTTCCTCCCTAATTTCTTTCTTTTCTTTCCCTAATTTCTTCCCTATCATTTTTTTTCTTTCTTTTCTTTCTATCCTTTTCTTATTTCCTCCTTAATTTCTTTACTTTTATTTTCTATTCTTTCCTCCCTAACTTCTTTCCTTCAATCTTTTTTCTTTCTCTTTAGTATATTTTCTTCTTCTTTCCCCTCTCATTTATATCTGTGTCAGTTAGCCCAATACCTACTTTTCCTGTTCTTACTTAATTATCATGAATTCTTTTGTTTACATTCTCATTATACACGCTGCCAGACGTACGATCAGTCCAACAAAACAAATAATACGTCACACTCTACACGCTGCCAGACGTATGATTCACGCAACACTAACACATTAAAGGCTTATTCTTACTCAATGTTTTTACCCACACACAAAATACACATCTATTTTTGTTCAATAATTTAGTAGCTTTCGCAGGTGGCCGTAAATTATCTAAGTTTCCCCCGGTAATATTTTCTAAGACCTGGAAGGGCGACTTGTTGTAAATAAGCTGCGATATATGTGGCCATTTTAGTAAGTCTTCAAAATTTACTCCTCGAAGCGAAAAAAAAAAATAATAATGGCAACGACTGAGGAGGCTTGTGGATGAGGATAGCGAGGAGGAAGAGGAGAGAGATGATGAAGGAGGAGGAAGAGGAGGAGAGGAGAGGAAAAATTAAAAAGAAGATGGAAGTGATGGAGGAGTAGGAAAGATGAAGAACGAAGAGGAGGAAGGGGAAGAGGAAAAGGAAGGTAAGAGGAGGAAGGGGAGGAGGACAAAAGCCAGTGTCAACAAGGATGATACAGGAAGCTTCAGTGTCAAATAATATTAAACAAAGCTGAGGGAGAGTAAGGCAGCCACGGCTCTTCTCTACCACCAGGGTGCCAACATATGCCAGGTAGTGCCACTTAAATCTCAATAAAAAGTGCCAATTTTTTCTCACTCATCAAAAAGAGCATATCAGAGTCACTTAATCTCAGCACGTGTCAATTTGTTTCACTTAATCTCAGGAACAAAAGCCAATTAGTCCAGGTAACTTACGGTACAATTTAGTGTCATTTCGCCCTAATTACAAGTGCTAGCCAGTCCCAGTGGCATGTGGCCGTCAACTGGTACTACCTGGGAGAGCCATACCTCACTACCGGGCTACACGGCCAACTGGGAACGGTGTATGTAGTGTGGTCAACCCGTAACACTCCTGAGCCGTCAAGGAATGCTTTTCGAGAGGGACCTTCGAGGATCACCGTCTGTGAGAATGAAGGGGAGAGAGGGGGCAGGGGGAAGGGGGAAGAGGAGGCAGGGGGAAGGGGGGAGAGGAGGCAGGGGGAAGGGTAGTGATGGTAGAAGGGGAGGGGAGGGTGAACTAGAACTATGAATGTCTGTACGTGGCACTACGAGCTATGAGTATGAATGTCACCGTGATAAAGACTGCCACTTAAGGTTAAAACCATGTCGACTACCTTCTCATGTTCAACAGTGTCATCCCAAGACAATGAGTGCCAAGTGGGGCGAGAGAGACGACGACCAGAGGCAAACAGGAGGAGAAGACCCGAACGGAAGAGCCAGGCTATAAAAAATAATGGTGAGCATCGGGTAGGCGTGAGGCAGCAGCACTCTGTCACCAACACCCTCCCTCATTACTTTGTGACATCCACCACCAGCACCTACAAGTGGCTCCTGACGTGTAGCTGCACCGCCTGGGGGAGGGAGAAGGAGAGGAATGAGGAAGAGGAGAACCAAGAGAAGGAGGGGATATCTAGTGGGCGGGGGAGGAGTGCACGCTGTACGTAGTGGGTGGTTGAGGAAGAGAGGCGGAAGGTTTAGTCACGCTTGAGTATCAGGAGGTAACCAACAACACTTTTACTTTCACACTCCAGGTGGCTCTCTCTCTCTCTCTCTCTCTCTCTCTCTCTCTCTCTCTCTCTCTCTCTCTCTCTTGACCTCACCAACAGGCCACGACCTACCTGAGGGTTGCGTCACACCCACCCTCGCAAAGACCGACACATTAGTACGGACAGACACAGACAGACAAAAATAAAGACAGACAGACAGACGTGAAGAGTACGTAATACCCAACCAGTGAGGTGAGGAACTACCTGACCCCAGTCGACAAAAGATCATTCAGTGTCTGGCTGTTAATTACTCTCAAAGAGATAAGACATTGTACTCAAGGGGTTATCACAATAAAAATAATAATGTCATACTACAACTACTACTAACAATAATAATAATAAAATGCTACTATTACTACTATCACCAGTATTACTACGACTACGACTACTAATAATAATAATAATAATATCACAACATCTCATGATTGGCTCCCTTGTATTCCTCACCGCCCATGATTGGTTCCCAAGTATCCCTCATTGACCAATCACAAAGCTAAAAAAATATGACGTCACAATTTTAATCTCGGTTGTACGTGAACGAAAAAAATGGATTTAAATTTTTATGGATATATAATCTGCCATTAATATTTTTTTTATGTAAATTTAATTGATGAATAAATTATATACCTGTTTAACCTATCCAAAAATTAAATTACCTTAATATTTCACGTTATTACAGAGATGTTTGGTAATAGATATGAATTAGTGCGAGTTGACACCTGTGACGTAATTTATGTAAACAAACCTTGACTGTGTTAATGGTGAAGAGAGAGAGAGAGAGAGAGAGAGAGTGTGTGTGTGTGTGGGCACATATCACCCACTGCTACACGTACACAACACCACCACTACGCACACAACACGACGCTCCGACATCACATAAAGGTGAACGTGTTTTCATACCTGACGTCCAAACCAGATACTGTTTTGATCTTTTTCATCTAAGTTCCCCTTGATTTATGCATAAAGTTATACAATATGTACCCAGCATGTACACGTAAAGGTTTATACTAATATATGCATAAAGTATTTACAATATGAGTGTCATGAGAAACAATATATTATTTACAGTATGTTTTGAGTGGATATGGGATGAGATTGGTTAGAAAAAAAACGCCTCCTCAACTAACACTATATAGTAAAGGGGACAATCAAGTGTGTAGCTAACTGGAGCAACAGAACAAGTTACTCTGGCGTACAACAATCATGTCGGGAGAGGTGGAAATTGGTTGCCTTTAAACAATAACCAAAATGGAATTGTAAATGTGATTATAATGTGGTTACTACACAGTCCACCGCTTTTATTAACACTACTACTGCTACTACTACTACTTCTAATACTACTACTATGAGGGAAATTCGTGGTAAAAACAAACAAGTCTCCATATCTTGAATTGTGGGAGAGCTTAAAAAAAAAACACACACACACACACACACACACACACACACACACACACACACACACACACACACACACACACACACACTTTTGACAGATGTATAATTTACTTCACTACAACATCATCTCACTTTCCCTTAACAGAAGTGAACGAACACTTGTGAGGAGGTTGTTGGTGACTTGAGTATGTGTTCTACCAGGGAAGGGGAGGGTAGGGGGGAAGAGGGGAAAGGAGAGAGGGCGAGGGAAGGAGAGGGGTAGAGGGAGAGGAGAAAGAGGGGGGGGGGAGGAAGGGAGAGGGGAAACAACCCACTCAACAAGATATGTTCCTTACTAACAGGAGAGAGAGGAAGTCACTGGGAGAATTGAATCAGCTCCCAAGTTTCTCGTTATTTAGTTCTGTGATAAAAGTCTCAACTCATTTAGACAACACTTGGCTGTTTGGCGAGCAAGTAGACGAGGGTGTGTGAAGCAACCTTGCAAATTCGTCAACTTTGTAATCTCTTGCCAGTTGATTTATCTTGCAAGTTTCAACTAATTAATCTTCTGCAATCTTAACTTATTTAGCAAACATGATATTTTTGCTTGGGGATAATTTGAGATTAACTGGATTGGCTAATAAACAGATAATCTAGTTTAACTTTATCAGGTGAACGTATCTTGTGTGTCTGAATTCATATCTGTATCATTCTTATATCTATGGTGACGTAATGATCAATTGACTCACAGAACTCAGGTATGTGTCAGTTAATCAATACATCAATCAACCAATCAACCAACCAACCCATCAATCAACCAATCAATCAATCAATCAACCATTCAACCAACCAACCCATCAATCAACCAATCAATCAATCAATCAACCATTCAACCAACCAACCCATCACTCAACCAATCAATCAATCAATCAATCAACCATTCAACCAACCAACCCATCAATCAACCAATCAATCAATCAATCAAGGTGCCATCATCTGGTCTGAGGGTTGGCGACCATGGCCCTCCTACCCTCACATCCAACTCATTACACTGCCATCATTTCCCTCATCTTTAATTAAATGGCTAAAGTATTTTATTTACCTTACGTTACAAATATCCGATTATTTCTCTCGTTATATTCACTGTTTACTCTCTGGTTATACGTGTGGCCACAGGTGAGTGGGGAGGGGGAGGGGACCTTTGTGTTGGCCATAATTACCTGGGAGCGAGGAGGAAGGTGACACCACGCTAATGAAGACTGTCAGGTGATGTCAGGTGGGGAGATAGCGAGTTCCCGGCTGTCAACACTCACACGCCTACACACACACACACACACACACTATCTATACTCCTGTCTTATCGCTCTCTCTCTCTCTCTCTCTCTCTCTCTCTCTCTCCTTTCGGTTTTCCACCTTAACTTTCTTTTTCTCTCTTCTTCATTCTCTATCTTCCCCCTTCCTCCCTCTACCATTCACCACTCTTCTCTTGTCTGTCTGTCTCCCCACAATCAGCTGATGCGTCACTATTTACCTCCACACCTGAAGAGTAGCGTCAACACCTGAGTCCTGCAGGAAGGAAGCGTCAACACTTGAGTCCTGCAGGAAGGAAGTGTCAACACTTGAGTCCTGCAGGAAGGAAGTGTCAACACTTGAGTCCTGCAGGAAGAGTAGCGTCAACACCTGAGTCCTGCAGGGAGGGAAGTGTTAACACTTGAGTCCTGCAGGAAGGAAGTGTCAACACTTGAGTCTCAGAGGAAGGAAGGTCAACACTTTGAGTCCTGCAGGAAGAGTAGCGTCAACACTCTGAGTCCTGCAGGGAGGGAAGTGTCAACACTTGAGTCCTGCAGGAAGGAAGTAGCTCAACATCTTGAGTCCTGCAGGAAGAGAAGACCTGAGTCCTGCAGGGAGGGAAGTGTTGATTCTGAGTCCTGCAGGAAGGAAGGGTCAACACTTGAGCTCTGCAGGAAGGAAGTGTCAACACTGGAGTCCTGCAGGAAGGAAGTGTCAACACTTGAGTCTCCAGAGGAAGGAAGTAACATTTGAGTCCTGCAGGAAGAAGTGTCACTTGAGTCCTGCAGGAAGCGAAGTGTCAACACTTGAGTCTCAGAGGAAGGAAGTGTCAACACTTGAGTCCTGCAGGAAGGAAGTAACATCTCTGAGTCCTGGGTAGTGGCTGGAAGTGTCAACATTTTGAGTCTCTGCAGGAAGGAAGTGTCACTTTCTGGAGTCCCAGAGGAAGCGAAAGTCAACACTTGAGTCCTGCAGGAAGGAAGTGTCAACACTTGAGTCCTGCAGGAAGGAAGTGGCTCACTTGAGTCCTGCAGGAAGAGTAGCGTCAACACCTGAGTCCTGCAGGGAGGGAAGCAAGTTAACACTTGAGTCCTGCAGGAAGGGAAGTGTCAATTGATACCTGAGTCTCTGCAGGAAGGAAGTGTCAACACCTGGAGTCCTGCAGGAAGGAAGTGTCAACACCTGAGTCCTGCAGGAAGGGAAGTGTC